>NC_142607.1:5063743-5202610 GCF_041222555.1 Hakea prostrata
TTTTGTTTTCAGTATTAAAAAAAAAAAATAAATAAATAAATAAAAAATCCTTTTTTATTATTTTTTTTCTTTTCTCCCTCTTTTGTTGGAATTCATAGTTGATATAAGGTTTAAATTTTTAATGTTCTTTCTTTCTCTCTTTATTTATTTATTTATTTCCCCATCTTCTATCAAAATCCAATAAAAATTAGATGTATTTTCTTTTTTAATTTATCGCTCCTTTATAAGAATCCATCAAAGAAGGATAAAATTAGAAATTAAAAATAAAAATCTTCTATAGAAGAGGGGGAAATGAAAAAATAAAAACACACATATTCGCATATAATTAGAAAAGAAAAAAAGCAGAAAAGGAATAAAGAATCTAATAAACAAAAGAAAGAAATGGTTTTGATCGACTAAAGGGAAAAAAAAATATAGGCTAGTTAGTTCATTTTAAAATATCAGGGGAAGGAGGGGTAAGAATTCATTTTTTCAAGGGAATCAAAGGTAAAACTCTTGAGAGGGGAACAGCAATACATAGAGACTAAGTATAGGGGAATGACAAATTTTCCAATTATTGAATTATTTAGAAGGACGTAATTATACTTTCATTTTGCTTCCCCATTTTCTTTGTGATGGTTCAGCTTTCCTATGACTGTTGTCTTCTTTTTGCTCATGATTATTGTATTGCATTTAATGTTGGGATCACGGATTCATGACTGGTGATCTTGTGTCTGTGGATCATGTCGCGGATAGTCGGGTTAGTCCGGTGTCCTCCGGCAGGTTGTGATACAAACAAGTAAGTCCGTTTTTTCGGGTAATGAATGATTTGTTATCATTAGTTCCAATTGTGAGGCTGGTCTCCCTCGCGGATAGTTTTCTTTTGTTACTTCAATTTAACTATCCGCTCATGCTGACCGGTCTCCTCCTCAAATGTTCTATGTCGCCATATGTAGTATGACACAAGCAGAAATCCGTTATTAAATGTTTAGATAGTCTTATAAATAAGGATAATTGAAGTTTTCTTCAATAGATTAAGTTAGAGTATCTCTTCACGTTGGACTATGGAACCGGAAGAAGCGGACTAGAAATTCTTCCGAGTCTTATAAATAGTCATTACTGGGGTCTTTACAGACCCATCGTAGTCCAGAGCTTAACTGTTCTGGGAGATTGATGAGGATGAACAACTCATTCCCATTCTTCTTTGCTTTGCTCTGGATATTACATCTTCCTTTGTTTCCTGGTGAATGGGTTTCTGCTCAAAGCATCTCAACTGTGACCTTTGATGTTGGAGTGATTCTTGATTTCACTTCGGATGAAGCAAAGAAATGTAATATCTCCATTAAAATGGCACTGGAGGACTTCTATGCAATGAACAGTTCCTACAAAACAAGAGTGGTTCTTCATCACAGGGATGCAAAGTTTGATACTGTTACCGCTTCTTTCATGAGTATTTCTCATCCTCAGATTCCTTTCTTCCCTTACCACAAATTGATGTGTTTTAGGTTTTTAATTTTCGTTTCTAATGCAATTATCTTTCATTTTGCTTTGGATCGAGGGAACCAATTCTGCTTATTGCTCATCATGTAATGCTAGGAAATTTTGATCCTCAAATTCCACAACTGTAAAATTTCCCTATTTTCTGACTTAGACCTCATAATAGAATTAGGTAGGAACAAACACCTTTTAATTTTCTTTTTAATAATTTTCTCGTGAGGCGGGATAAGGCTTGACCAAGACTTGTCATGCATTCTGACTTTTGGCTAGATTTTGATGTTCATTTCTTTTTAATTAATTACAATCCGTAAACTAGAGAAGGAAAAAAAAATGTAATGAGAAATTGCATTGTTGTCTACTTCTTTGCCTTGCTCTAATAGCTGTAATTCAAAGTTAATCCTAATATTATGAATGAGATATCATCGTTGAATCCTATTCAAATTTTGTTTCCATGTACGAACAGCTGTGGACCTGATAGAAAATGTACCAGTTCAGGCAATTATAGGACCAGACAGCTCAGGACAGGCCAGGTTCATGGCATATCTTGGTGGCAAAGCTCAAGTGCCTATTGTTTCTTTTGGTGCAACAAGCCCTTCGCTTTCTCCAGCTCTGACTCCTTTCTTCATACGCACGGCATACAATGACTCTGCTCAGGCGAATGCCATTGCTGCAATTGTTCAAGCATTTGGTTGGAGGGAAGCTATACCTGTCTACATAAACAGTGAGTATGGTAATGGACTTATACCATATCTGGTTGATGCTTTCGAAGCAATCAATACTCGAATCCCCTATAGAAGTCTTATATCTTCTCATTTATCCGATGATCAAATTCTTGAAGAGCTATACAAATTGATGAAAATGCAAACTAAGGTATTTATTGTACACATGTTTGCCTCTCTCGGGATTCGCTTCTTTGTCATGGCAAAAGAAGTAGGAATGATGACTGAAGGTTATGTCTGGATCATCACATATGATATGGTAAATTCCTTAAGTTCCTTGGATCCTTCTGTTATTCAAATTGTGGAAGGTGTACTAGGAGTAAAGCCCTATGTTCAGAGAACAAAAAAACTGGAGAGGTTTAAAGTTTCATGGAAAAAGAAATCCTTACAAGAGAACCCAGACAGGATCAGTACAGAACCAAATATTTATCAACTATGGGCATATGACACTGCTTGGGCATTAGCGATGGCAGCAGAAAAAGTTGCAGGGTTGAAGCCCAGGTCACAGCAGCCTAAACTTTCCCTGAACATTAGCACTGTAGAGTCTCTTCGTGTCTCTCAAGTAGGTGTAGAACTTCGAGAAGCGATTTTAAATACCCAGTTTGATGGTTTGAGTGGGGAATTTAAACTTGTGGATGGGCAACTGCAATCATCAATCTTCCAAATTGTGAATATAATAGGCAGTGAGCAAAGGGATATTGGGTTTTGGACACCAATAGATGGACTCTCTGTAGAGTTGAGTTTGGCTAACACACCAAAGGATTCAAGCTTAAAGGGTAACCAGCTTCGTACTATAAAATGGCCGGGTAATTCAACTATTGTGCCCAAGGGTTGGAAGTTGCCTGCAAATGAAAAGAAGTTGAAGATCGGGGTTCCAGTGCCGCAGGAAGTTTCAGATTTCGTGAATATTCAATGGGTGGACAATACAACCAATGTATCTTTCCTCACTGGGTACTGCCTTGATGTGTTCAATGCAGTAATGGAGGCGTTACCATATGATATTCCTTATGAGTACATTCCATTTGCAAAAGCTGATCACACAAGTGCTGGGACTTACAATGATCTGGTTTACCAAGTTTATCTTCAGGTAATCAAGTTGTAGTAATCTGTGGTGGTGCAACTTGTGTTTCATGGTATTTAGTGTTCTATTCTAATGCTAAAATTTATGCTGAACAGAAACTTGATGCTGTCGTAGGTGATATAACTATTACTGCAAATAGATCCTCGTTTGTAGATTTTACACTGCCATACACTGAGTCTGGTGTGACAATGGTGGTTCCAATCAAAGACGCGAATGGGAAGAATACTGTTTGGAATAATGCATGGGTATTCTTGAAGCCTCTCAGTGTAGATCTTTGGGTAACAACTGCAGCTTTCTTTGTTGGTACAGGGTTTGTCATCTGGGCCCTAGAACAGAGAATAAATGACGAGTTTAGAGGTCCTCTTCAACGCCAATTAGGGAAGATCTTTTGGTTTTCCTTCTCCATAATGGTTTTTTCACGTAGTAAGTTCTCTCTTCTGCTTCTTACAGCTTTTTTTCGACTCTAATATGAAGAAGTGTCTTTCAATTAGGAAAATCACATAATTCCATACTGAGAATTCAGAAGGGAAAGTCGATCAACACCATCTGTGCATAAATATAATGTTAATACTGCTGTTTCCATTCAGTGTCTATGAGCTTGAGTTTGAGTATCGGCGTTTTACATTCAGATTATTGAAAATCTACTTGCTTACAAATTATTTCATGTCTTACATTAATTGACTTTTTCACAATATCATTCTAATCAAGCATGTAACGTAGGCTTTACTTCCTAATTTCTAGTTTAGCATGCGAATCAATTCAGAATGTTCCAGACAATTCACATGTAGGGTATGCGAAAGAACAAACAAAACGGAATTGTCAGCTCCGAATTAACCATATTCCAATAAAAAGCACTAATTTTTTGTTTCCAAAATTCAGTAATATCGATGTTTTAATGGGTGCAGAGGTGAAGGTGGTTAACAACCTAACGAGATTTATACTGATTATATGGCTATTTGTTGTCCTCATCCTCACATCAAGTTATACAGCAAGCTTGACATCAATGCTCACAGCTGAGCATCTCCAACCGACCGTAACTGATGTACAACAGCTATTAAAAAAAGGGGAGGCCGTTGCTTACTATAAGAATTCATTTGTGTACGGGCTATTGAAACAGATGAAATTCGATGATTCAAAGCTTAAAGTGTTTATTACTGCAGAAGATTTGGATGATGGTTTATCCAAAGGCACTGCCAATGGTGGATTTGCTGCTGCTTTTGATGAGATTCCATATATTAGAGTCTTTCTCTCAAAATATTGTTCCAAATACAGCATGGTTGGCCCTATATACAAGACTCCTGGATTTGGCTTTGTAAGTCTCTTTCCATCATCTGTTCTTCCCCACCACTCACGGTGACATGTAGTGTTTCTGGCTTTTAAGTTTTATGAATGTCTGTTATTAATTCCTCGAATTCCTAACTTTCGTAGGTCTTCGCAAGAGGTTCTCCTCTGGTAAGTCATGTTTCAAGGGCCGTCCTGAATGTAACACAGGGAGACAAAATGAGACAGATTGAGAAAATTTGGTTCGGAGGTAACAACTGCCCAGACTTTGTCACCGCCACTACATCTTTAGGCAGCCTTACAGTAAAGAGCTTTCGGGGCCTATTCTTCATCACTGGAGCCTGTTCATGTATAGCCTTCGTTGCATGTTTGGTTCACTTCTGCTGGAGCCATCAACATATATGGAGGAATATTGATAAACAAACTAGCCTCCGGCAGAGAATTTCCATCATGACAGAACTCTTTATCAATAAGGATACAGAAAAACTCCAAAAACTCCAAAACCGAAAACCTCCAAAGTTGAAGCTTGCTAGGTGTCTCTCAAGCATTTCCCTAGACACAAATGATAATTTTGATGAAGTAATAACATCCCCTGGAACCACGCACCCAAGTCCGAGTTATCCAACCCCTGGAGATATACTATCTAGTCTTTAGGTTAATTAAGAAAATAACGAGGCTGAGATCCCTTGAGGTGACTAATGGAATATTTAAGACTTGTTTGACACTTTCTTATGTAAGTAAACTAGGTTAGAAACAAGTAATATCAATCATCTGTAACATGATCGCATTTATCAAATTTAATTTTTACATGCAGGGCTTGTATGTCTCCAATAGTTGTTTAGCCAGGAGAAATCAATAGCTCAACTGTACTCCAATGCAACCTGTACCTCTTTCGTCTTCATAACATGAATGATCACAAGTCCAAGTTTTCATCTTCAGGGATATAGGAAATCAAATGAAATCCTCATCTCAACTGTGGATATTCTCGGCTACTTTCCGTTGGTTTCCCTCACAATTTGTTTTTTCTCTTTTGGGAATTGGGATGGGAAGTAAAAGTCATAGTAAACTAACAAACCAATACTTCTTAATTTCCCTCCATCCTGTTATGGGTAAACCACCCGTTTACCGGTTGAAACTAGGTCAGCTGGCAATCCAAATGAAGAGTAGCATTGAGTTACGCACTAAAATTGTTTACAAAAAAAAAAGAAAAAAAAAGTTACGCACTAAATTCAGATTAGATCATGACCACCAAATAAGAATCAAGGAACCGACAGATCAGATGAGACCAAAGCAGGGATCAGGTGTTAAGCCCTGTATCTCCTCATTATACTATTTTGGTGTTGTATTGGTATGTTCCAAATCCCCCAGATTATTCAAATAATTGGTAACGTTTGAGTCCCTGATCCATAATCGGTTCGATACGCATTCCACCCATCTGTCTCTTATATAGCAAAATTAGACTTAATCGATGATAAGGAAAGAACCAGTGCAATTTTCGAACCTGTAGCTATTAATAATTGAATCCCTCTATGGGCCTTGTGTAAAAAAATGAGAGTGGACCCACAAGCCCATAAAATCAATTATATATGTATATATGTATATCTATAATACTAGTAAAAAAATTACACTGGCAGATGCACAAATGCCTTAAGCAACCGCCTTAAGCAACCGTCTTTTAGTACTTTTTAGTACTCAGGTGCTTTACTTAAGGGGTTGATCCCCAACTCAAACACAACCCTATGCAACATGTGGGGGAAATCTTACCTTGATTCCGGACATCTTCAAAATTCAAATACATCTTGACTTCGACTAGTGATCCACTTTCTCAATCCATCAGGGTTTCTACGGGTTCTTCTTTGGATTCCTAGTAAAGCAAGTTCTTCATCAGTAGAATCTAGATCCATGGACTCAGAGTATGGATCATGGACTTCAATCCGAATACTCCACAACTTATTCTGGCTGGATCTTCAAGTACTCGGACCTACATTATGAATCCCGGGTTAAAATACAACGGTTGCTATACTTACCATCTTAAAGACTTAAAAGGCAATCAGCTACAAAGACCATGGAATGTGGCATACCTAAAGAAATATTACTAGTAAAGTTGGAACCATCATTCGTGAAATGTCAAGAAATTTGTACCTAGTTATAAAATACAAGGAATGAAAATACAATGTCTTTGGTAAGTCCAATTGTGGTCAACTGAGCAAAGTTTGATCAACCATCTCATTAAGGCTCTTAGTCAGCCATTTCATTAAGGCTCTTAGTCAACCATCTCAGTAAGGCTTTTGATAAGCCATTTCATTAGGCTTTTGAGGCAACATGAAAGTAGAAATCAAAGGACTCCCAAAATCCCCTGAGTCTCATCTTGATCAATGAGTGATCTAATGAAAAACTGTAGACCAAATGTAAACTCTCCTATACGATTCACAACATAGCCTATTGGAATCCCCTAAGTCTCAGGGTTATCTATGACGATACAACCGAGTTCTAAAGATGTCCCTTTGAATTCGTATGGGATACACTCTCTTTCTTGATTAGATATACTAATTTAGAGATAAAGAAAATATAAAGAATACAAAGAATTTCAAATATGAAACATACAATTTTGAATATTATCTTTTATTTATTTTTATTTCTTTTGGCTTTGCAATTTGCAAATTGCAAGTTTAACTAATTTATATGAAAGAAAGTCTCTTTCTTGGTTAGATTTTATAAATTTAAGTAAAAAGAAAATATAAAAACCAACGGGGTTGGTCCAAGTGGTAAGCAGCTTGGTTAGCTTAAGCAAGGTTTAGTCGAATCCGGGGCAAACCCTGGGGACTCCCCCCGCCGGGGTCAAACCCGGGGGGCACAAAAAAAAAAAAGAAAAGGAAATATAAAGATATCAAGAATTTTAAGTATGAAAGGTACAATTTTGGAACTTTTACTTCTTCTTTTTTGGGCTTTGCATATCTAATCAATCTGTGGAAGAGATCTAAAACAGGAAAATAAAATATAAAGGATACCAAGAATTTTACGGGATAAAGAAAAAAATATGATACAAAAATTATGCTTTTAAATAAATACAAAGAGTATAATAGTGAAGGAAAAGTTTGCCACAAAAATGAAAACAAAAATCCTTGAGGGGAGGATAGAATTTAGGAGAAAACTTTCTTTTTCTTTAAAATTAGTATATTTAATCAAGAAAGAAAATTTATTCCATACGAATTTAAAGGGAAGTCTTTAGAACTTGGTTGTATCATCATAGATAACACTAAGACTCAAGGGATTTCAATAAACTCAATTGTGAATCCTACAGGAGAGTCGATATCTTGTCTAGAGTTAATCAATCTCTGTGGAAGAAATTCTAAGAAAAGAAAAGAAAAGAAAATTTAAAGGCTATCAAGAATTTTAGGATAAAGAAAAATAATACAAAAATTATGTCTTTAAATAAATGCAAATAGTATAATAGTGAAGGAAAAGAATTGCCACAGAAATGGGGGGGGGGGAAATTGTTGAGGGGAGAATAGAATTTAGGAGAAAATTCTATTTTTGTTATAAAATAAAGAGAAAATATAGAATACAAAGAAGAAAGACAAGATGAATTCAATTAGAACTAGTCTATTCAGTTGAGTGCATTACACATTTATAGTAGAAGGAACATCTACTCTGATATGGAAATATCAGAGTCTACAAAGAAATACAATATATGATTCTTACACACAATAAGATATTCTTGATATGGAAAGATAGATTGCCACCTAAGATAGAATGTGCATAGAATGGAACTATTGACTGCCAACATTTTTTTATTTTTTGATAACAGAATGCCAACATTGTGTGTTGAGATCATTGTAATCTTCAATTAAGATGGGAATGTGAATCACCAAGATTGTATGCTGAGGTGGTTGAAATCTTCAATTGGAAGTATTGTCTATTGGGGGGCTGATGGATATCCACAATCAATTTTATTTATAACACTCCCCCTTGGATGTCCATCAATAGATAATGTACCTCATTAAAACCTTACTAAGAAAAAATCATATGGGAAAAAATCTTAGTGAAGGAAAAAGAGTATACATATCTAAATAATACGTATTGGTAGCTGCCTCATTAAAAACCTTACCAGAAAACCCAGTGGGACAAAACCTTGGTTAAGGGAAAAAGAGTGTAGTACGTATTTTACTCCCCTTGATGATAACATCATTGAGTATCTTTGAATACGTACATTCTAATATCATATACCAGTTTCTCAAGATTTGAAGTATACAACTTCTCAATAGATAAATCTGTCAAATTATCACTTGAACGAGTTTGTTGAACATCGATTTGACCATTTCATTGAAGACCATGAATGAAGAAGAATTTCGGTTAAATATGTATCGTTCTATCTCCTTTGATGTATCTTCACTTTAATTAAGCTATGCATGCAGCATAATCTTCATATAATATTGTTCAAACCTCTTCTTTTAATAGAAGACTGCATGCTTCCTGAATGTGTTGTATCATTGATGTAAACCAAATATAAAATAGCTAACATTCACTTTTGAATAAATAGCCTATTTGAGATCTAGTTGTATATAGATCAGATAAAAATCTTGCATCTGCATAACAAGTAAGTTGATGTCCACATTTATAAAATAATATTTTATCAATAATTTCTCGAATATACTGAAATATATGTTTTATAACATTTCAGTGTCTTCATATTGGAGAAGAGATAAATATTGTTAATACACTTATAGAAAATGTTATACCTGGTCTTATACTATTAGAAAAATACATTAATGCCCCAATTGCACTAAGTATTGTACTTTATGACCAAGAAATTTTCCACTATTTTCTTGGAGTCGAAATGAATCTTTCTTTATATTGAACGATCTCACAACCATTGGGGTATTCAATGGATGTATTTTATCTAGATAAAATATCTTCAAAATATTCTCTATATAAGTTGATTGATGAACGAATATTTCATTCGTCAAATGCTCAATTTACAAGTCAAGACAAAACATTGTCTTTTCAAGATTTTCATTTTAACTTTCTTCAAATAATCTACTGCTTTTGGAAACTCTTTAGGAGTTTCGATGATATTTAAATCATCATCATATATACTTACTAAAATTAGATCCATATCCTTTAATAAAGGCACAATAATAAATTGGATCATTTTCATACTTTTCATTTAGTAAATATCTACTAAGGAGATTATATCATATATGCCTTGATAATCTTTGAACCCTTATTGAACAAACTTCCTAGGAATTTTTATATCATTCAGTCATTTTGAATCATTCAAGGATTTTCATATATATTTCACACTCGAGTGAGTCATATAAATAGTCTGTAATAATATCCATTAAACGCATGTCAAAATTTTCATATACTGCCAGATTAATAAGATATCTGAAGGTGATTGCATCCACTACAAGAGAACATGTTTCCATGTAATCAATGCTAGGCATCTGCAAAAATTCTTGTGCCATAATTCATGCTTTATATATCATGATTTCATTCCTTTTCTCATTTCATTTTTCGCAGGAAACTCAATTGTACCCCATTGGCTTTATACCTTCAGATGTTGGACTATAGGTTCAAAAACTTTATTTTTCAAGCGAATTCAATTCTTCTTTAATTGCGTCTCTACATTTTGGCCAATTATTTCTTGATTTATATTCATCAACAAATTTATGTTCAAGATCCTCGTCTTGTTGTGTTATTTCAACAATAACATAATATGCAAAAATGTTGTCGACAACTTTATCTTTTCGGTTCTATCTTTTTCCTGCAATGACATAACTAATCGAAATCTCTTCATTATTTTCAGGTACCTGAACCTCTTCTGGGGTTTTATAGAAAATTATGTCTTCAGGATCTTCATAATCAATTGTCTATATATTATGACCATTTTGATCATTTGCTCCTTTCCTTTTCTAGGATTTTATCCTTGGAACCGATTGATCTTCCACGTTTTAAACGTGGTTTAATTTCATTTGCATTGATAGATTGTCCTCCTGGGACATCAATTCTAATTGAAGCATTTACAGCTAGAATATAAGATTTCGTAACTCTTAGCAGGTCAACAAATCTGGCAGTTGATTCATAATATTTATTGCATTATCCTTTGAACTTCAAGTTCACAGTGCTCAGTGCGAGGATCTAATGAGATAATGATAATGCATACAATCAATCTCTTTTTCCAACTGTTTATTCTCTCCCCCTCATGTTGGAAAAACTAATTCATTAAATAAATCTCCTATCATTGGCAATATATTGAATTATATAAGGAGATTTATATCCAACAAATATTCCCAACTTTATTTGGGAACTCATCTTTGTGCGCTGTGGTGGAGCAATTAGAACATAAGCCGCACATCCAAAAAATTTTAAGATGATAAATATTTTGATTCTGACCATAAGCCAATTGGAATAAGGAAAATTTATGACAACCTTTTGGCCTGATGCGTACAAATGATGCTTTGTTCTCATAAACAATGGTTTAACTATTAATTGAACACATTTAATAAATAATTTTACCAAACCATTTTGGATATAAATATGAGCAACAGGCTATTCAATTGTGATCTCAGTTGTAAATTCACCAACATTATTAAGACAAACTGTCTTTATTTTATAATCTATAAATTGTACTCTTAATCTAATTTGAGCAACAATCTCGCAAATATCAAATTGCGAATCCATAATGAACATACATGTGACCACTTTATAGATGCATCTACTAAAATCATATATTATCTGAATGGTTCACATGATGGGTGAATGGGCCCATATATTTCACCCTGTATACGTTTTAAAGACGTAGAATGTTCAATCTCAACTTTAGCTGGTGAATATCCAATAATAAATTTCTCTTGAGAACAAGCAATACAAGAAAATTCATTTAATTGAAGAATCTTCTAGTTCTTCAATGGATGACAATTGAATTTTCAATAATTTTTCGCATCATACTTGATCCGAGATTGTCCAACCGGTCATGCCAAATAATAAACTTATTGGAATCAATGTTCATTTGATTTACCCAAGCATGTGTTTCAACCATGAGATATTCGTGTAGTACAAATTGAGATAAAATATCTAATACCTTTGTATAGATATTCACTTTTATCATTATTTGTAGTCTCAATATGATAATCATTTTGGCAAATAGCATCGAAACTTAATAAGTTTCTTTGAGGCTTATTACAAAATAATGAATTATTCATAGCCAATTTTATCTCCCAAATAATAATAGCTTAGCTCTTCTGGAGCTTCCAATCAATGTTGTACTACCGATTTTTATATGAACATTGGCTTCCGCATCATCAAATAAGAGAAATATGTATATTTTTCTCTCAGTATAATATGCGTCACAGCATATAAGAGAATATTCACATTCTTCATCAAAATGAAACAAAATATATTAAAAGATATATAGAAAGTCAATAAAAAAATTTTATAGAGGAAAAAGATTAAATTTAAGATAAACTAACATATGAGATGAGATTTGAAGAGAAAAGAATTACAAAACAATATAATATTAGTTGAATTCTACTAACATAACCAAATCTTCAACTATTATCTTCAAAGAAGTTTGTAGCATCTAGATGTGCGGTATTTGTGAAACATCAAAATCATTCATTTTATAGGCAAAAATTGCTCAAGTATCATGATTTTAGAAAATCTAATTTATCTCCACATTATTTTTATTTCTTTAATTAAGGCTTGACAAAGCTTAATTAAATATTGTGGAGTACGACAAATACATGTTTAATGACTTTCATACCACATCGATAACAAATATTATCTTCACTCCTTGAATTGTTATATTGAGAATCCTTATTATTCTCTATTTATTTCCATAATAATGATGGTAATTATTCCGTCTTTTGCCTCATCTTCTTCCACAGTCATGACTATAATTTTAATTTTGCTTTCTTTCAGGCATATCATGAATTGTTGCATTCACTTCAGGGAATGGAATAGAACCAATAAGACAAGCTTCATGACTTTTCATTAATAGTCCATTATTTTACTCAGCCACAAATAGGCATGATATCATTCAGAGTATTTCTTAAAACTCTTTTTACAATATTGTTATTGTAACAAAAAATCTGAAACTTGAAAATTTGCTGGCATATTTTCATGAATAATATTTTCTCCTTATAATTTCAATAGATAATTAATTTAAAAAACTACAGAACTGTATTTATTTACAGTTTCAAATTTTGCAACTTCTTGTGCATTTGCAGAACTGTATTCATTTACAGTTTCAAATCTTGCAACTTCTTGTGCATCTGTAAAACTGTATTCATTTACAGTTTCAAATCTTGCAACTTCATGTGCATCTGCAAAACTGTATTCATTTAAAGTCTCAAATCTTGAAACTTCAAGTGCATCTGCAGAACCTGTACTCATTTACGTTTTAAATCTTGCAACTTTATGTGCATCTGTAGAACTGTATTCATTTACAGTTTCAAATCTTGTAACTTCAAGTGCATATAATAATATTTATGGTGCAATGCTAGCAACCACTATATTCAATAAATAAAATCAATTGTTAATGACAAATCACAATTGTTAAGAAAATCTAATATATTATTATTTGTTTGATTCTTAGATTCAATAAAACACATACCTTTTTATCATGATGCACTTACATTTCAAGATGGACAAGGTAAACTCCATTGTTTATAAAAACGTGCGAGGAGGTTGATCATTTTTTTCACTTTGGAATAGAAAACATAATGATACATAGTCTGCTATCTTTCTTCTCAAAATGCAATACTTCAAGTGGAGTCGTTCACAATTACTTCGAGCGGAATCGTGCTGATAACATGTTATAAAATAAAGAGAAAATATAGAATACAAAGAAAAAAGACAAGATGAATTCAATCAGAACTAGTCTATTCAGTTGAGTGCATTACATATTTATAGTAGAAAGAACATCTACTCTGATATGGAAATATCAGAGTCCACAAAGAAATACAATATATGATTCTTACACACGATAAGATATTCTTGATATGGAAAGATAGATTGCCACCTAAGATAGAATGTGCATAGAATGGAAATATTGACTGCCAACATTGTGTGTTGAGATCACTGTAACCTTCAATTAAGATGGGAATGTGAATCATCAAGATTGTATGCTGAGGTGGTTGAGATCTTCAATTGGAAGTATTGTCTATTGGGGGGGGGGGGAGGTGATAGATATCCACAATCAATTTTATTTATAACAATTTTATATTTTTTATATTTTTTAAGGGTAACTAATTAATAACTAAAATGTCAAAAATACCCAAAATAGGTAAAAAAATAATTGGCAATAAAATATTAAAGGTCTTTCAAAAAGAAAAAAGGATAGAAAAATATTTATCCTCAAAGAAGTGTACATGCTTTTACTTTTCAACAACTTAAGCATAGAAAGACGAAATTTCAAAAACAAATATCGACTTCATACTAGGGAAAATAACCAATGCATCCGATTACTCAGCCCCCTCCGTACCGGATAAGCCATCATCAGTCTGTGTCATTGCATCAACAAGAGAAGGACCAAGAGTGGCTGGATTCAAGGAAGTAACATCAGGTTTGAATAAATCACCCTTCGACACAAAGGTAAGTGCATGAGTTTTTAAGGTCTTAATCGAGGCCCGGTCAATTTTTTCAAGCCTTTCTAAGGCTGAGAGCACCTTCTTCATGATATCTGAATCCTCCATTTTAAGATTACCTTTTTCATCACCTTTTTCATCATCAACCTCCACATGTATTCCTTCATTATCCCATAGTTTTTCATTCATGCTAACATAACCCACTTCCTTTTTTTCTCCACTTTTATCTCTTCCTTTTTCTTTACTTTTTCCTTCTTTCTTACCTTTATCCTCACCGCTTTTTGTTGTAAATATGTTTAAAACTTTTATTTAAATATTTATTTTAATTGTGTCTTTTATCCATGGTTTTATTTAGTCCCACATCGGGTTGAGAGGATCTGGTTTATATATAGTAAGAGCCCATGTATTATTAATTTGCCTGAACCCTCTAATGACCCTGCCATGATTATATAGATATATATTAATTAATGTCACATCCTCCCAACCGGTACCCTAACTGGCATACCCGAGAGTGTGATCCACAGCCCCGAAAATCAAGTATCGAGGAAATCATCCTCCCACATATACAATAACATAATCATAAACAGGAATTAATCAAGGTTTAATATTATAAACAAGGTTCAAAACAAAAATGAATAATCAGTATAATCAGAGTGCGAAAAAGATACCGGATATCCAATGATATCAAAAAGAAGTAAAGTGAGGCGGAAACTCACTTCACCAAAATAGCGGAACATAGTATGAAAGTCAAAAGGAATTACAACTGAAACAAATGTATTAAGAAATAAACTAAGATCAAGCGTCATCTAGTTTATAGATAATGTCTTCATAAGTATGGACTTCGTCAATCCAATGAATCCGTTCTAACTCTATGCTGTTTTCAAAAGTAGTACGCAGCTTGATCCGCCGGGGGATCATCAGAGTAATCTTGATCGTCGCCAGCACCTTGCGTGCAATATGCTTCATCGGCTTGAACTTCACTGTACTGCTCGTCATAATAATCTGTACCTGCAGGAAAATCTAAACAAAGAATATACAAAAAGGAATGAGTTTCGAAGAAACTCAGTAAGGTAGTTAATCCATAACATCATAGATAACACGTGGCAAAACATAACATGATGCAATGCAGTATGAAACAGATAAAGTGTGAATGCATCTAACTCTATGTATGCTGGTCTCTATGGTAGACATGCATTAAGTCATAGCACCGTACTTCTTAAGGAAAGTCCGCTCACACCCTCAACCATAGAAGATATCTTGGGTTCCTTCAACCATTTAAGGTATCTTGGGCAGCCGGTTGGTAATGGGTCCTACATCCCTCAGGACAAACCATGGTAGGGGGTTAAGTCAACACACTCTCTCACAACCATTTGGCATAAGTACTGGCGCATGTAAGGGAAAAGCCTAGCCCAATGCAAGTCATCTAGTCAGTTACATCAACTCAGGTCTAGATACTTCCATTCCTCGTCCCTGACGATCCTTTCCGGTATCCTTTCCACTAGAGTCCTAATAGTCCCTGACTACGGACTCATCAACCCTATTGGTTATCCACATATGTTAAACGGGAAGCTCTCATGTCCCCTCACGGATCATTTCACCGGTCTTGAGCGCCCATGAGCCCAAGTCTAGCCATATGCAACCCTCCAATAAATGGCCCCCACAATGTAATTCCCGTCCTCTCATGGGTTGGTTACCGGTCTTGAGCGCCCGTGAATCCCCATTGCTGCCACGGGTCGTTCGGTCTCAATACCCTTCCGAATCGGGTCTGATATTACAGAGATATATCCTAGTCAAACACTGCTAGACATCCCTAGGTATGACAACCATTGATTGGGAAAGCATCGATGGGCATCTTCGGAGAACATCCCATACTATTCCCTCCGATGTCCAAAGACAGAAGCATCAAAAGGATACTCCCCAATCCCAAACCAAACTTAAACAAACACATTCAGATCAGTCATGACATACACAGTCAACACTTCATCATATAAAAGAGAATATAAGATCATGATCAATTCATAAAACAATATAGTAATAAGCAACCTCACATAAGTCTAAGTAATAAAAGAAACATGATAAAGAGCTACTGTTCTCACAGTAGTAAATCAGAATATAAAGTGTACAAACAGTAAACAACTCATAGTTTCGTAAAGTAGAAACCAGAGAGTATGCAATCTATGTAGTTAAGGAGATAATTGTCCTTACCTTCTAACTCGGATGGGATCTTAAAGAATCAAGTATGATCTTGACTAAACCTGAGAAGACAGTCCTAAACAAGTGCACACAACATGTTAGGAAAGATGCATAAAGGGAAAGATCATAAATCAATCGAAACAGACCAAGATTGAGGTTGCTGTACTCATTGGTCGATTGATTGGTCTGCTGGACTAGTCGACCAATGAGTCGACCAATGCAAATAGTGGCCTGCAAGAATCCAAATTTTGAGAATCCAGAACCGAATTTGATGGTTCAAAAGGGTACAAATCAGAGGGGAATTATTATGATAGTATTCTAGGGTATAGAGGATATCAAATCATAAATCAAATCAAGTTCCCAAATTATAACCTAGGAACACAAAGGTTAACCTACTAGGTTAAACATAGATTATGAGAGAAAAATACTATAATCAAAGATTCAAGAATTAGGATATGAGGGTTAAAGATATAGTAAAGAAAACACATTGATTGGGTTACCATGATTAAACTAGAGGTTCTTGATCTTACCCAAGAATTAGGGTTTTACCCTTTTTGGTTCCCTCGGAAAATAATTGAGAGCTCTGGATGAAAGGAGATAAATTGTTAGCCAAAAATAACAAGAAGGGTCATTCAATGATGAAGTTTAGGTTAACACAATATTACCCAAGAAGATTTTCCTTCACAAGGGAGGTTACCAAAAGCTCTCCAGACGATCTCACAGGTTAGGGTTTCAAAGGATTAGGGTTAGGGTTTCGAAGATTCCACTGGCTGAGGTTAAGATCATGATGATGATCATGGATCTTAAAGATCATGATGATGATCATGGATCTTAAAGATCATGATGAGATCATGGAATAGATGGTTGCAAGAGTGCATCATCTTCTTCCTGATCTCAACGAAGAACAGAATTAAAGAAAGAAAATCAGAGGTAGAAGAAAGAGTGAGTGAAATCATACCTTTGCTGTAGGAGGATGAAGAATTCTTCAAGTCTTTGCAAGAGATCACCAAAGAATGCAAGGGAATGGGTTAGATTAGGGTTCTAACTCGTTCCAGAGGCTTAGGAGGTAGAGGAGGCGGAGTATTCCCGAGATTAGACTTAAATAGAAGAGACAGGATTCAAATTTCAAAAACAGAATCAATTGGTCGATTGATTGGTCGATTGGTCCAATCGACCAATGAGTCAACCAATCAAGACAGCAACTTCAAAACAGGGAATTGAAGGCTCAAATCAAGTCCAAACATCAAGGGGTTTTGCACACCTCTAGAGTGACATACCTAGGAGTTAGAAATGCCTTTAAATCAATACAGAGACCACTCCATGACCATCAACTAATCCAATCTTCATCCAGGTGCAGTTTCCACCATTTGGACACTGGCATCAACACTCATGGATTCCAATCCAGCCATCAAATCTTCAACAGAAAAGGCCCAAAGATGACTTCTTGCCTTACTTCGGGTTACTGAACCTACAAATAACAAAGTTTCCGGATTAGGGTCAGGGCTGGGTTTCACATTCTCCCCCCTTAAAGAAATTTTGTCCTCGAAATTGAACTCATACCTGTGCTTTCAAAGAGGTGAGGAAACTTCTCCTTCATATCTTCTTCCTTCTCCCAAGAAGCTTCTTCCGGGGTATGGTCCTTCCAACGAATCTTTACCAAAAGGATGGTGCGATTATGCAATTGCTTGTCTTTCTTATCCAAAATTTCAGCTGGCTCTTCATCATAGGTAAGATCAACACTAAGTCCTTCAGGTGCTTGCTGTAATACATGTTCTGGGATTTTCAACATATTTCCGGAGCATCGAAATGTGGAACACATTATGCACAACAGCAATAGCCGGAGGTAATGCAAATCGATAAGCAACAGATCCAACCTTTTCCAAAATCTCAAAAGGTCCAATGAAACGAGGGCTAAGCTTTCCTTTAACATTAAATCTCATCACACCCTTCATTGGTGAAACCTTCAAGAAAACTTTCTCTCCAACTTGAAATTCCAGATCAGTCCTTCTCTTGTTAGCATAGGATTTCTGTCTTGACTGAGCAGACTTAATCCTTTCTCTTATCAGATCCACCATTGCGCTCGTTGCTTCAATCATTTCAGGACCTAAGACTTTTCTTTCACCCGTCTCAGTCCAATATAATGGTGTTCTACAAGTGCAACCATACAAAGCCTTAAACGGAGCCATGCCTATCGTTGCTTGATAACTGTTATTATAGGCAAACTCAACCAAAATAAGTGTTCGCAAGATTTGAGCATGTCTTCCAAAGTCTAAATTGTTCGCTCAGATTGTCCATCTGACTGTGGATGATGAGCTGTACTCAAGTTCAATTGGGTTCCCAAGGCCTTCTGTAAACTGTTCCAAAACCTTGAGGTGAACCTAGGATCAAGATCGGACACAATACTCATTGGTACACCATGTAGACGAACCACATTATCCACATAAAGTCTAGCTAGCTTATCCAAAGTATGAGTGATCTTCATAGGAATAAAATGGGCTGATTTGGTCAACCTATCAACAATCACCCACACAGTGTCATTGCTTTTACTTGTTCGAGGCAAGCTAGTCACGAAGTCCATAGAGATATCTTCCCACTTCCAATTAGGAACAGGAAGGGGCTGAAGCAATCCAGATGGAGGTTGATGAACGGCTTTTACACGCTGGCAAGTCTCACACTTGGCAACAAAGTCATCAACATCGGCCTTCAAACCAATCCACCAAAAATGTTCCTTCAAGTCCTTGTACATCTTGGTGCTTTCAAGGTGTACTGTAAAGATTGATTGGTGTGCTTCCTTCAATATTTCCTTCTTAAGATCTTCATTTGCTGGCACACACAATCTACCTCTAAACAATAAAGCACCATCCAAAGATCTACCAAAGTCGGGATCCGACTCAGGATTCAAAGAAATCTTCTCAACCTTGTCCTTAAGTTCTAGATCAGAACTCTGCAAAGCAACAATCTTATCTCTAAGACCAGACCTTGCCGTCATAGCAGAAAGAATAATAGCAGAACTCTCAGGAACAACTTCCAAATCAAAACTCTCAATAGAAGCCAACAAGGGTAGACTCAAAGCATTCAAATCCAAAACCTTCTTCTGAATCTTCCTACTAAGAGCATCAGCAACAACGTTTGCCTTACCAGGGTGATACTGAATATCACAATCGTAATCAGAGACTAGTTCCAACCATCTTCTTTGCCTCATGTTTAACTCTTTCTGGGTAAAGAAGTATTTCAAACTCTTATGATCCGTGAATACGACAATTTTCTCACCATAGAGGTAATGTCTCCAAATCTTCAAAGCAAAAACAACAGCGGCAAGCTCTAAATCATGAGTGGGGTAATTCCGCTCATAATCCTTCAATTGCCGAGAGGCATAGCTACAACCTTACCGTGCTGCATCAGTACACAACCCAAACCAATCTTCGACGCATCAGTATAGACTGTCATACCGCCAGAACTATCAGGGATAGTCAAAACCGGGGCACTTGTCAGTCTATCCTTCAATTCTTGGAAATTCTTCTCACAAGCGTCAGACCAAACAAACTTCTCTTCTTTCCGGTTAACTTAGTCATTGGAGCAACTAACCGAGAAAAGTTCTCAATAAACCTACTGTAGTAACTTGCCAGACCAAGGAAACTTCTTATTTCCGTTACAGTCTTCGGTCTTTCCCAGTCAGGAACTGCTTGAACTTTCTCAGGATCAACACGAATACCTTCAGCAGAAACCACATGGCCGAGGAATACTACACTCTTGAGTCATAAATCACACTTGCTAAACTTAGCATAAAGTTTCTTTTCTCATAGTCTTTGCAAAGTGAAATTTAGATGCCTTTCATGCTCTTCTTCACTTTTTGAATAAATCAGAATATCGTCGATGAAGACAATCACAAACTTATCGAGCACATCGTGAAAGACTCGGTTCATGAGGTCCATGAACACAGCAGGAGCATTAGTCAATCCAAAAGGCATGACTCGGAATTCATAATGGCTGTACCTTGTTCGGAAAGATGTCTTGAAGACATCACTTGACTTCACTTTCAACTAGTGATATCTAGACCTTAAGTCAATCTTTGAGAACACAGCTGCACCCTTCAATTGATCAAAGAGATCGTCAATTCGGGGCAGCGGGTATCTATTCTTGATAGTTAACTTATTCAACTCACGGTAATCGATGCACAGACGCATACTACCATCCTTCTTTTTGACGAACAAGACCGGAGCTCCCCAAGGTGACACACTAGGTTGTATGAAACCTCTTTCAATGAGCTCATTTAACTGGTTTTGCAACTCTTTTAACTCAGTAGGAGCCATCCTATACGGAGCCTTAGATATCGGAGCGGCACCAGGGACGAGATCAATAGAAAACTCAACATCCCTATCTGGAGGCACTCCCGATAGATCATCAGGGAAGACATCAACAAAGTCACAGACAACCTTGACTTCGTCAACTCTTTTCTCCACTTTTCTTTTGCCTTCAGAAGAAGCATCATCTACTATGGTATAGATTTGCATCAGTGCGGACAATATCTTTTTACAAACCCTTCTTTTCTCACCTTGAAATTCAAAAACTGAGCCTACGCAAGTATGAAATTGAATCTTTCTCGAGGAGCAAAGAAATACAGCTTTGTGGGCTGTTAACCAGTCAATTCCCAAAATAACATCGAAGTCTTTCATATCAAGAAGTACCAAATCAGCTTCCAAGTTCGTTTTACCAACCAGCACAGGACATTTAACTAATCCTTTATCTAGTTTCACGATAGGACCGGTAGGTGTACTAATCAATAAACAACTAGACAAATTCTCAGGGATTAGGTCAGTCTTTTTAATGAATGTAGATGATATGAACGAATGAGATGCACCCGTATCAAATAAAATAAATGCAGGAAAAGAAGCGACTGATAATGTACCTGTGATCACATCATGGCTTCCATCTTGCTCAGTACTAGAGATACTGAACACTCTACCAGAGGGAGGAGCAGGAGCACTCTTCACCACTAGGATAGGTTGCTGGACAAGCCTCTTCGGACAATCACGAGCAAAATGACCGGACTGCTTACAGAAGAAGCAAACATAATTGCTCGGTCCTACCGGAGCCTCTGCAATCAGGAGGCTTCGAACAAAAGGCTTAGGATTCGAATTCACTGGCCTAGCACTTGCATTCACTGATGGTCGATTCCCGCCATACTGAAATTGACCAGACTGTCGAAAACCAGGGCTTTGACCTATACTCCTAGGCTGAAAAGCAGGAGTGGGATAGGGTGTAGGTCTCACAAAGCGCCAATCATTACGATCCACCAAACCAGGGTTTCTAGACTGCCAAGGCCTTTGCATGCGAGCATTCTCCTTTTCATTTTCTTCCAACGAGTTCTGCACCACTTGGGCATAGCTCACTATAGGCTGGACAATGAGATAGCCTTTAATGGCAGGGCGCAATCCCTTAAAGAACTTCTTCGCCTTAGCAATATCAAGCTTCAGAGAATCAGGAGCAAAGAAATGAAGTTCCTCAAACTTCTGTTGGTACTCTAACACAGACAAGGATCCTTGTGCGAGAACCATGAACTCAGCTTCCTTCGCATCCTTCACCGCCTCAGGAAAATAATTCATGCAAAAAGCCTCTTTGAATAAATCCCAAGTTACAACACCTGCATTCAAACCTTCTAAAATAGGCCGAGTGGAAGTCCACTAAGCATCGGCTTCATGCTGCGCAACTTGTTCAGCAAATAAAATCTTTTGAGCTTCGGAGGATTGCAGATGACGAAAAGTCTTTTCCAACTCACGAATCCACTTGTTAGGGAACAAGAGATCCTTGGTAACACCAGTAATGTGACACCCAGCCCAAATCTAGCCCGGAAACCCGATCTGTTTTGCGTGAAGTCGGGTTTTGTTTAATGTTGACTTCGAAGTTTGACCGTGATTTTCGTTTTACTATCTTTGAAAATCTTAGGAAGATGTCTTTGTGGGCCATCTCAGTAGAAGATATGGTGTTTGACCCAAAACCCATGGATATTGATGATGGTGTTTCCTTATGGAAACCTTACTTGATTTGGTGTTGAACTATTTATTTGTGAAGAAGAACTTGGTTGATGGACCTAAAGCTTAGTTGGACCTGGTTTGAAGACTTCCCTCCATACTAGGTAAGTAGTGCGATGTGTTGAAAGAAGCCCATCCAAAAATATTGAAGTTAGGCTCATTAAATCCCTATTTTTGAATAAGTTGTCCAGGCAGTGGCATTTTGGTAAATATCTGTTTTGAAGGTTTTCAAAAGCTTTATTTCTTTTAATTTCGTGGTAAACTATTCCCACCATGTTTCTAAACCTCTAGATAGTGTGGGATCGACCTTTGAACTTCCTCTTTGGCAACCAATCAACCAACGAGGTCGGTTTGGTCAGTTTGGTGAAACCCTAGTAACTCTTGAACTCTTTGTGCTATTTAAAAGGGGGAACTCCATGTGTTTCACTCTCAATCTGTTTCTAAGCCTTGGGAGAACGTGGGAAGATTCCTATAACCTCTCCTTCGAAGCCAAGAAAGATCCTCAAGCATCTCTTCAGATTTCTTCAGCGGTTTCTCTTCTAAAAGGTTGGTATGCAATTCGTTTCTTCTTTAATTCATTCTTTCTTCTCTACTTCTGATTTTCTGATCATGAGAAGGGTATTACACTGCTGTAATAACCTCTTCTTTAATTCTTTTAGCCCTAGAGTGAATCCCCCAATTCACTCTATGATCTTGAAGCCATATGGCGATGATCCTTGAATTTGATTCCACCAAAGCTCTTAATGATACTTTCCCTAATTTCCTACCTATCTTTATTATTGTGGGGAAGGTCTCATATTATTACCATGACCTTCCCTTGTGTCCTCATGATTGAGGAGTTGATCCTTGTTTTTCTTTGGAACAATTGACAACCCTTTTATTTTCTATTAATTCATTGGACCCTCCCCAAAACCTTTCTTGATTGTAAATTCCTTGCCCTAAGGGTGAATCTTTATTCGTTGTTTCTCTTTCCCTTGGGTGATATTTGTGTTAACCTAAACTTGATCACTATATTTTCTTCATGATCCATGTTTAACCTAATTAGGATTTCTAATTATTCTTTCTTCGTTCTTGTTCTTTTTGAGATCCGGAAGAAGATGATGCATTCTTGCAACCATCTATTCCATGATCTCATTCTATTCTTTGAGATCTATGATCATCATCATGATCTTAACCCTAGCTAATAGATTCTTGAAACCTTAACCATAACCCTTGAATGATCTTTCTGGAAACCTCTTGTAACCTTCCATGTGAGGGAAACCTCATGGGTAATGTTTCTATTAACCTAACTAGATTTCCTATGATTTCTTGTTATTTTCTTGATAACAATCATTCGCTCTCTTTCCGTGATCATAACCTTTTCATGAACCTTATGTTATGATGAAACCCGACCTCTTTGTTACAAACCTATTATGATTGATTTTTCGGACTATGATCTCCCCCATGCTTCATTTGGGTTTGGTTGTACTTGGTCTTCAACCCCATGAGCAAAGCACCCTTGTATAGCAATATACTTGGGGGCGGTTACTAGTGGCGGTTGATTAAACCAACGACCGCCTAGCGACCGCCGGTTCGCTTGCGGGAAAATGCCCTATTTTGCCCCCTGTCGTTATAAATAGCATCCCCCGCCCTATTAACGCATTATTATGTTCGGGATTGCTATTTTGGGCGATTAGGCGACGGTGGAAGATCGGGATTCAACTCAAGTCTGTTAATGATATAAAACCTTTTCTCTTTTATTCTTGGTGATTCGATTAAGGTAATGAATCTCCATCGCAATTCTCTTCTTTTTAACCTCCGATTGATATGAACCCATCCCCTTTTTGTTGGTGGTTACCCAATTGATTTGTTGTATCTCCCTTTTCAATGTTCTTGATGAGATCCTGTCCGAAACGAATCCCCGCATTTGTTTAATGGATGGATCCCATCAAGGGGAATGATTTGGGTAATAAATCTTTGTTAATTCTAGGGTTTCTTGTTACCCCCTTGTTCTAGACTTATTAAGCTTGAATTTCGGACTAAGATCATCCCAAAACGGATTGAAATCGGATGATAAAAAGTCCGATTTTCGGAGTTGGATGTCACGAAGAGGCGGTCGCTTGTGGAGGTCGCCTAACTAAGCAACCGCCACAAGCAACCGGCGGTTTCCGAAGCGTGTAGGTTTGATTTTTGAATTGTTTTGACTCTTGACTCTTATACATTCTTGTAACCCTATGCCTAGGTGTTCTCTGTTTCAAATAAAAGTCTTATAATAGTTTTTGGATTGCAAGTTAGAGGACTTCTACTAAATTACAGGGTAAGGACATGTATTCTTATTTATATGCAATTACATATACATGATGATTCTGTTGTTCTATTTACTATTCTTTGATCATGTAATTTGCTGTAATTGTATAAAGTATGTGAATCTTATTGTACACTTGCCGTTTGTGGTATTCCTTGATGTACTTCATCTTTCATGATATTGCACAATTGTTCATGATATGATAAAGAGTGATGTAGTGTGATTGTGATGGAAGGGTATTCCATTGGGATATCTTGGCTTGGGATATCGGAAGGTGTGGAATGGGACACATGCCGTTGATGTCTCAGCACTATCATGATTACTTGATGACATACTTAGGGAGTCTAGAATTGCATGGCTAGGTACCCCACATGCTATTACCCTTTCGGCGGGGGAATTGAAGCCGGGTGACCCGTGACAATGGTGACGTGACTATGTTTCATCCAACAGCGGTAACCAGTCCGTGCGGAGACTCGGTGGTCCACTATTGGTCATGTAATGGTAGGGTTGCATATGTTAGGGTTGGGCTCATGGACGTCAAGGAGAGCGGGGTGTCGCGAGGAGTCATGAGAGCATCCGCCCCAATAATATGTGGATGACCATAGGGTTAAGGAGTGGAGTCCAACAGAGGTAGGCGGTCCGTGAGGATTCACACTCCTAGGTTGCGAAGGATACTGAACCGAGTTGGTTGGTGCCATAGGGGAAGTATCTGGACTTCATATAGTATGTTACCATTATGACTTGCATTGGATTAGAAACCCCGACATCCGCCGTACTCATTGCCAATGGTCGTGGTGAGAGAGTGTTGACTTAACCCCCGCCACGGTTTTGAGAGCCAGGTGTGGACTTACCCCTTTGCCCAGGATCCCTACAGAGGTAACCAGTCCTTGCCGGATCAGAGTGATGAGACTTACCTAAAGGAGGGCTGGTGTGTATCTTAAAGCATGTCAGCTATTAGAGACTTGCATAGTTAGATCTTAGTAGCATTCATATTTCTGCATATCATCCATATCATTTCATATGTGCATTCGTGGATTGTATTGACATATATATGAGAATTGCTTGTTCCTGCGAGTTCGTTGGAACTCATTCCTTTCATTGTATGTATTATATAAACTGTACAGATGGTTGCACAACGTCATAAGTTGGAGATGATTCGTATGAAAGAGCCTTCTCGTTTGAAGCTGATGTGGCACAGACAGTGATACATGAACTTGCAGAGCATGAAGCCTCCTGAAGATGAAGACTATTTAGTTACTTATTTTGCTTCCGCTGAACTCGATATTACTTTTGATTCTTGATCTTCCTTCTTTCGTTCGTTCTTGGATTTTTATTGGAGTATTTGGACTCCTGTAACCTTTTTATTGATTATTGTACTATTTCTTGCTCTTGATTCATGTATTTGTATTTATTATTATTGATAGACTAAAACCATGGATCCTGTGACGGATCGCACCCACGGGTTGTCGGGCGGGTAACCCGGGCCTGGCGGGCGGGGTGTGACAAGTAAAGTTGGGTACTTGCATCTTCAGAAAACTCTCCATTAGGCGAGTATGAGGAGTTCCAGCAAGGCCACCCGCATTCGGAACTGCGGCATGAGGATTCACATTAACACCAGCACGAGTCTCATTATGCAGTGTCATGAAACCCGTCAACATCTGATTAAACTGAGCTGCTTGCTGTTGCATCATATTGCCCATGATGTTGGCAATATCATGAAAGCTTCCGACATTCGGGGCACCTGGTATGTCCTGGGTACCTTGGTCACCAGTCTGCTGATCATGACCACCTTCAGGTATCTCACCACGACCACTTCCATGACCACTGGATTCGCCACGCCCACTTCTCAGAGTAACCATTCTGCAAGAACCGGAAACGTCAAAATACCAAATTTCAAAGTTTCAATGAAATCAACATGTCCAAATGATTTGAAAATTTTAAATCATGCTCAAATACATCCATTTAGTCATCCAACAACAATTCATAGGACAAAAATCACATTTTCCAACATTTCCACCAAAATTGGAGCTACTGGGTCCATTGGTCGATTGACCCAATTGACCAATGAGTCGACCAATGCTCACAGAATATGAAAATTCGTATTATAAGCCTCATTTTCACATTCAAACTTCATTTTAACATCTTCCACAAGTGAGAGAGCTCTGGGGAAACATCTTCTAAGGTTCTTCCAAGCATCTTTGGGTGATTCAAGTGCTTCAACAACAACACCACAACTCACACTCATCAAACACAAGGTAAAACTAACTTTTTCTCTTTTACTTCATCTTCTCATGCTTGCATTTCAATCAAATCTATGTTTTACTTGTATCTATTGTTAGAAATCATGTTTAGGAATACTTAGAAACATATTCCCTAGGTTTTAAACACAATGCCATGCATAGACAACAAGTTCTAACACCTCTTTGCACTTCTCGTAAGGTTTTACATGCAGAAATCGTTATCTTTAGAAAAATTTCGATTTCTCACAAACCGCTAGGAGTTTTCACATGAAATCAATTGCTACATGCTCAAAATGATACTGTAGATATGTCCATATAGTTTGATTTAACCAATTTCAACTTTTCAAAAATTCAATTTTGACCTAGAATGCAAAATCCCCAAATTCCTTTTTGCTGAATTTTTGGCTTTAGATCAAGTTTTCGATCGAATTTCATCAAATAAATTTCATAGACATGCAATTCCAAGTATTATGCACATGCTAGTATCTTCAAATCAAATTTCCCCCAAATTTGAAAATTTCCGAAAAATTACGAAAATACCCTTTTGGCTTAAATCTTGAAATAGTACTTAACCAACAATGTCATTGTATCTTCTACAGATATTCACTATGTCGAGAGAAGTACGTGGACGAGGTAGAGGTCGCATAGTAGGGGCACTCAGAGGTAGAGGTAAGGTTCCTTCAGAGCCTAGTAAGTATGTCCGGAGACCAGAGCGCTTCGACACTCCACAGGCCGAGTTCATGTATGAGGCCTACTTCAGCTACTACCAGATCGAGCTAGGACGTCTATTACACCTTTGCCAGCTCTGAGTCTTTAGGATACAACAGAGGTTCGACACCTTGCAGTGGACTCATCTCTTCACAGATAATCTGCCCGTATATCCTGAGCTAGTGAGGTTGTTCTTCAGCAACCTTACTTACACCGAGGAGGATAGAGGTCCAGGGCATCCACTTAGACTTGTCCTCAGGAGCAGGGTCTTCCAGACTCAGATTCGCTTTTCCACCAGATCCCTAGCTGAGATCTAGTGGGTCCCTCACTACCCAGATTAGTGCGTATGGATACCTGCAGGAGCAGATATAGATAGCTACTTGATGCCATATGAGTTGCGCGAGATATGCAACACACTGTGGGACAGCCGCCGGTGCTTCACGATTTCCCTTCCTCGCACTTCGAGACAGGTGGTCCTTCTCATGCGGTTCTAGAGACTTCGGATCTCAGTGCACAGATGAGATCGATGACCTCCATGCTGGAGAGGATGGAGGTCAGACAAGAGCAGCTATATGAGAGGATGGAATCACGACAGGATAGGATAGAGTATCAGGTGACTCAGCTTTCAGAGGAGTTCCGAGCTTACAGAGATCAAAGGAGATCACCTAGATAGATTGTACTAGGATTTTCTTTTATGCTTTTTAGATGTAGTCGTTGTAAAACTTTTCTTAAAGTTAATGAAGTTCTCTTTGTTTCACTTTATTATTGTGTATTATGCACTTTTCTTTTATTGCATTAAGTGACAATTGTTTAAGTAATATTATTGTGCTTTATTCAGAAGTATTCAGTTATGCTTCATTACTAGTTTCTAGTCCAAGTGTTCTATTATTCACTTCTAAGAGTAGATGAGTCACTTCTGGATCTATGACCCAGGAATGTTCTGTTACTGTTTTCTGTGGTTAGGATTTCTTTGAACCTTGGGCTCTGATACCATTCTGTCACATCCTCCCAGCCGGTACCCTAACTGGCATACCCAAGAGTGTGATCCACAGCCCCGAAGATCAAGTATCGAGAAAATCATCCTCCCACATATACAATAACATAATCATAAACAGGAATTAATCAAGGTTTAATATTATAAAAAGGGTTCAAAACAAAAATGAATAATCAGTATAATCAGAGTGCGAAAAAGATATCGAATATCCAATGATATCAAAAAGGAGTAAAGTGAGGCGGAAACTCACTTCACCAAAATAGCGGAACATAGTATGAAAGTCAAAAGGAATTACAACTGAAACAAATGTATTAATAAATAAACTAAGATCAAGAGTCTTCTAGTTTATAGATGACGTCTTCATAAGTATGGACTTCGTCAATCAAATGAATCTATTCTAACTCTATGTTGTTTCCAAAAGTAGTACGCAGCTTGATCCGCCGAGGGATCATCAAAGTAATCTTGATCGTCGCCAGCACCTTGCGTGTAATACACTTCATCGGCTTGCGCTTCACTGTACTGCTCGTCATAATAATATGTACCTGTAGGATAATCTAAACAAAGAATATACAAAAAGGAATGAGTTTCGAAGAAACTCAGTAAGGTAGTTAATCCATAACATCATAGATAAAATGTGGCAAAACATAACATGATGCAATGCAGTATGAAACAAATAAAGTGTGAATGCATCTAACTCTATGTATGCTGGTCTCTATGGTAGACATGCATTAAGTCATAGCACCGTACTTCTTAAGGAAAGTCCGCTCACACCCTCAACAATATAAGATATCTTGGGTTCCCTCAACCATTTAAGGTATCTTGGGCAGCCGGTTGGTAATGGGTCCTGCATCCCTCAGGACAAACCATGGTAGGGGGTTAAGTCAACACACTCTCTCACAACCATTTGGCATAAGTACTGGCGCATGTCAGGGAAAAGCCTAGCCCAATGCAAGTCATCTAGTCAGTTACATCAACTTAGGTCCAGATACTTCCATTCCTCGTCCCTGACGATCCTTTCCGGTATCCTTTCCACTAGAGTCTAATAGTCCCTGACTACGGACTCATCAACCCTATTGGTTATCCACATATGGTAAACGGGAAGCTCTCATGTCCCCTCACGGATCATTTCACCGGTCTTGAGCGCCCATGAGCCCAAGTCTAGCCATATGCAACCCTCCAATAAATGGCCCCCACAATATGATTCCCGTCCTCTCACGGGTTGGTTACCGGTCTTGAGCGCCCGTGAATCCCCAATGTTGCCACGGGTCGTTCGGTCTCAATACCCTTCCGAATCGGGTATGATATAACAGGGGTATATCCTAGTCAAACACTGCTAGACATCCCTAGGTATGACAACCATTGATTCGGGAAAGCGTCGATGGGCATCTTCGGAGAACATCCCATACTATTCCCTCCGATGTCCAAGGACAGAAGCATCAAAAGGATACTCCCCAATCCCAAACCAAACTTAAACAAACACATTCAGATCAGTCATGACATACACAATCAACACTTCATCATATAAAAGAGAATATAAGATCATGATCAATTCATAAAACAATATAGTAATAAGCAACCTCACATAAGTCTAAGTAATAAAAGAAACATGATAAAGAGCTACTGTTCTCACAGTAGTAAATCAGAATATAAAGTGTACAAACAATAAACAACTCATAGTTTCGTAAAGTAGAAACCAGAGAGTATGCAATCTTTGTAGTTAAGGAGATAATTGTCCTTACCTTCTAACTCGGATGGGATCTTAAAGAATCAAGTATGATCTTGACTAAACCTGAGAAGACAATCCTAAACAAGTGCACACAACATGTTAGGAAAGATGCATAAAGGGAAAGATCATAAATCAATCGAAACAGACCAAGATTGAGGTTGCTATACTCATTGGTCGATTGATTGGTCTGCTGGACTAGTCGACCAATGAGTCGACCAATGCAAACAGTGGCATGCAAGAATCCGAATTTTGAGAATCCAGAACCGAATTTGATGGTTCAAAAGGGTACAAATCAGAGGGGAATTATTATGATAGTATTCTAGGGTATAGAGGATATCAAATCATAAATCAAATCAAGTTCCCAAATTATAACCTAGGAACACAAAGGTTAACCTACTAGGTTAAACATAGATTATGAGAGAAAAATACTATAATCAAAGATTCAAGAATTAGGATATGAGGGTTAAAGATATAGTAAAGAAAACACATTGATTGGGTTACCATGATTAAACTAGAGGTTCTTGATCTTACCCAAGAATTAGGGTTTTACCCTTTTTGGTTCCCTCGGAAAATAATTGAGAGCTCTGGATGAAAGGAGATAAATTGTTAGCCAAAAATAACAAGAAGGGTCATTCAATGATGAAGTTTAGGTTAACACAATATTACCCAAGAAGATTTTCCTTCACAAGGGAGGTTACCAAAAGCTCTCCAAACGATCTCACAGGTTAGGGTTTCAAAGGATTAGGGTTAGGGTTTGAAGATCCGGCGGGACAGAGCAGGAAACAGAGACAGGGGGGGGACATCCGCCGGGGGACGGGGGGGGGGAAACCCGGGGGCACCGCCCGGCGGGGGGGGGACCGGCGGGGCGGGGGGGGCCGAGTTAGCTTAATAGGGGGTTCATTCAAAAAACATTGGTGTGGTCATCGACCAATGAGTCGACCAATCAAGACAACAACTTCAAAACAGGGAATTGAAGGCTCAAATCAAGTCCAAACATCAAGGGGTTTTGCACACCTCTAGAGTGACATACCTAGGAGTTAGAAATGCCTTTGAATCAATACAGAGACCACTCCATGACCATCAACTAATCCAATCTTCATCCAGGTGCAGTTTCCACCATTTGGACACTGGCATCAACACTCATTAATTTCAATCCAGCCATCAAATCTTCAATAGAAAAGGCCCAAAGATGACTTCTTGCCTTACTTTGGGTTACTGGACCTACAAATAACAAAGTTTCCGGATTAGGGTCAGGGCTGGGTTTCACAATTAATCTATCTATATGACTTGGGACTTGAGCCGTGGGTCGTGGGCTTTGATCCGGAAGGCCCAGTTTGTCATGGGCCCTATTCTGGAAAGCCCGCTGCTGGGTGATTACGTGGAGATGCCATTAGAGAGGCACTCTCCAGTAGATAGGTCAGCTGGGCAAGTACCTTCTTGAAGGGAGCTGAGCTGAAAGGTACCCTCAACAAAGAGAGGTGACCTTACCCTTCACCCACAGCCTTTGGAGCTCTATATAAAGCCATTTCTGAGTTCATTCTAAGAATGGAATTTTCCTCCTCCTCTTCCTATCTCTCTCTCCCTGTTGTTGTTCTATCAAGCAGTGAACATTACCTGATACACCTAAAGTAACCTTTCTGGGGTGCAACCTTAAAAGTTGGGCTGACTGATCTTGGGGTGAAGACACTGTAGAACCCCGTATTGCACAAATCGGGGTGTCTAAATACCTTAAAGAAAGTACCTCTGGTATGTTTCAGCTTAATTGACAGTATTAGTGAGAACAAGCGTTCAAGTATAATTTTGCAGATTCATCAACAACGTTTCAACACTTTTCAGTTTCTGGCCTTCACGGACCAGAATTGGTACACCATTTTCAACGGATTGGGCTGGATCAACAGATCCAACGGCCACAGCATGCCCATCTCCATTCCCTTCTGGGCATTCAATAGAAATAATTCTGCCGTTTCCCTTTTCTTGGTTCATAACAGCAACATTATCTCCCAAATTCTGAATAAATTCATTCAGATCCAGATCGCTAAAGCCAGAGTTAAAAAAAGACTCATCTCCCTTTTCACGAGTAACTATCTGATTTCCAGATCTAGTTTCATCCTTCATCAAATTTTCCCTTTCTTTTACATCCTCTGAAAACGCAAGACATTCAACGATTTCATAATCAATCGCAGCCGTACCATCTTTCAGCAAGTTCATGGCATTAGGGTTCGTCCTCCTAACCTCCTTAACACTTCCTTCAATTAACTCGGGTTCTGTTAGCATCATACTTTTTCCTTTTTCCTCGCCTTTTTTCTCCTTGTACTTTGCATAACTTTTACCAAGCCTTTCCTCTACTCTGGAACGGCTTCCCTTCAAGGTCGTCTTCTCAGGAAGGCTGCACTCAGCGCCTCCCCTTTTCACCAGCATCGGTAACAAAAAAAGGTTATTCAACGCCTTAGTAGACAGCAACCTGTGAATCCCGAACTTGATCGATCTTGTAGTAAGATCACAGTAGATCTTATCCCTCACTTGACCCGAACCCACATCATGTAGAGATAACATCGGACACCTCCTTGTGGAATGAGTTATTCTTCCACAGATCTCACAGAGTACCCAAAGGTCATACTAAACTTTCACACTTACCCACTCATCGCCGTTGCTTCTAATCTGAGCCATCACCATCACAGGGTTGTTTAGATTGAGCATAACTTTGGCCCTGGCCGATCTATCAGGCAGATTCATCGCACCCACCTCCAATTGGATTTCCACAACCTTACCCAACTCGCTTGCAGCATCCAAAATTAATCCATATTCAAAGTAGTCCAAGCGTATCCCTTGAAGCTGTACCCACACCGGAGTGGGAGGAAGCAAGGTTTCGCCGCGGAGATCTAGAATAGGCTCAAGAGACAGTAGCACCAACCTCTCGCCAAGCCACCAGGGAGCACGGGATATGATTTCGTTTCTATCAATTTCAGTAGCAAAAACGACCCGCACTCCATCTCTCCCGAAGATAGCAACATCAGTCGCACCTAAGGGAACCCAAAGTTCAACGAGCAACCTGCACACCTCCGAGATTGCCACCGTCAAATCCCCAACCGCCTTCCCATACAAGGTCTTAGAGGTCAACACTCGATTGAAATCATAATTCATCCAGCCTTTGTTCGACACTCCTCCCCCGACGGCATTCATGCCCCGGCCGAGGTCCTTCCCAGATGCACCAGAACCATATTCTTTGGAAAAGCACAGCTGAGACCGATTACTCTTTGCATTAGCGAATCTTCCCGTGTGTGCAATAGAGACTCAATCCCCGTCACCGAAGATGGAAGGAGAAGAACAGTTTGACCACAGAAAGAGATAGAGAAAGCGGTATAAAAACCTGCACAAAAATAGAAAAAACAAAGGAACAGAGCACTTGCAAGATCGATAACATATGGGGTAAGCTCCTGAACAATTAAAGGTTTCAACCGAGAGACAATCATTCCTGGGGTAATAAAAAGATCTGCAATAAATGTAGGACATAGCTAGATTGAGATTTTGTTTTAGGGTGCAGAAGGAATTAAAAGTATGGGTAACAGTCATTGTAGCTGAGAGGTTTAATAACTCCTCCACAGAGCCTTTATATGCACAATCCATCCGTATCCCTCAATGCAATGACTCATAGACTTCAATCTTTATCGAAGAAGCATCACCATGGCAGACGTCCCCCAGAAAAAAAATTAGCTCATGAGGGCGGTGGTACCCGAAAGGAGTAGCACCATCGAGCCCATGAAAACGGAAACAGAAGTGAGAGAGAAAACTAGCATGTCGAGTGTGAAGTTTGTTAATCAAGACACTGAGATAACACGTTACTTGGTCATAATAAGGACTACATGCAAGAGTGATAAGAAATGTGATATGAGACCTATGGGAACGAGAGAAATGAACTTTCCTACTCGCTATCCCAGTAAACACATGGAAGCATTTCCGGAATTTATGCCCCTATGACCAATCGAGCGCTTTAACCTTCTTTTGGATGCCCTACTACGGGATGCTCCTGATCCCCGGTCGGCGTTCTGGGAAGCGTGGGGATCCATGGAGGCACGATATATGCACAATCCAAATCTGGCTATGCCGTTGAAGCATATGGTACATCCTCAACACGACTCGCAAGCTGCAATCTTCACATCGATAGCGGAACCGGAAGCTGGCATCCCCCAGGGCTTTCCCAGGGTCTTCCCATATCATAAATACTCTGATTTCTTTGATTTCTATGTTGTGCTTTTTATTTCTATCCTTGCAATTTTTAATATCTGGAGAAAAATGCTTGATCCTAAATCTAGGAATAGGTTCTTTGCCTAATACTCTCTTACTGAGGTTCTGTCTTTATTCATATAACTACTTCCATATGAATGTGTGTTGCTGGAAAAATTTGTGGTTAAATTTTTTTCATTGTTCTGTTTACTTCATCTTCAGTGTTTACATCGCGGGTTTCCTTTTGGGTGAGAAATTCAAACTGTGGGGGCTACATATTCGGAATTGGATCGAGTTCCTGGAGATTGTAATGAAGTTTATGACTTGGAATGTGAGAGGAATAAATGGAACCTTTACCCAACAATGCCTACTAAAAACTTTAAACAAACATAGACCGGATCTAGTTTTCTCTGTGAAACCAAATGCCGTGACCATGTTAAGTTGTTGGAAAGGAAGAAAGGGTTGCTTAGACAGTTTGTTGTTTTAGGTCATGAAGGGAGTATTGGATCCAAAGGCCTTAAGGGGGGGGGGGGTTTGTTGGTTCTTCAATCAATTCATTGTAAGGCCGAATTAGTCACGTTGGATTCTTCGATGTGTTTAATTCGTTTTTGGATGGAGGGCTACAGTTATCTGATTTGCTTCATTTATGCCCCACCCAATTACCCCGACAGAAAACTGTTTTGGACTTCCTTGGCTATTCATTTGCAAAACATTTCTAAACTCTTTGCTATTCTCGGAGATTTTAATGAATTGATTGAGGCCAGTGATAAATTTGGGGGGGGGTCTTTCGTGCGTCGGGCGCTTTACCAACATTGAAGGAATTGATCAATAACGAGAACTTAGTTGAAATCTCGGCCTCAGGTTGTTATTTTACCTGGACAAACAAACAGAAACCCACTAACTTGGTCAAGGAAAAATTGGATAGGGTTTTCGTGTCACCCACTTGGATCAGCTTGTTTCCGAACCAATTGATCAAAAAACTGCTGGCAGTCAGGTGGGACCATAATCCATTGAATTTTCAACCCAAAGGGAATAGCAGTCTCAGCCTAAGCTTTTTCACTTTCAAAATGCCTGGTTTTCACATCCTCTCTTCCAGGTTGAGCTCCAATCAAACTGGGAAAAAAATCCGAATACTCCCCTCAATGTGAGATTGGCAATTTTATCTCGATTCCTTAAAAAGTGGAAAATATCTGTTTTTGGCCTAGTGGACAACATCTTCCAGCAAAAGGCACTAGAAGTTGACTGGATGGAACAAGGGCCAAACCCGGATTGGAATCTTATTCAAGAGAAGAAGAAGGAGATGTAGTGGGCCTTTGAGGCAGAGGAAATGTTTTGGTTTAAAAAATCTCAAGGTATGTACATTTCCGATGGGGATAGGAATACCAGATTCTATCACTTGAATAGCAAAATTAATCTCCATAGGAGAGGTATCTCGTTGATTAAGGAGGGTGGACGTCAGTTCAATTCACCGGGTGAGATTGCTGGAGTGTTTGCCAATTACATGCAAAAACTCTACCAATCTACGGATACACTTGATCCTCATTTTATTGAATGCCTCTTCCCTAGAGTGAATTTGGGCAACCGTTCGCTCTCCTCAACCCTGGATTTGATAGAAATTAAGGAAGCTGTGTTTTCACTTGGACCTCACAAGGCCCCAGGGATTGATGGATTCAATGGATTTTTCTATCAAAAATCTTGGGATTTCATTCATGAAGACATTGTGAAGTTTGTCTTAGATTTCTTTATCTCCGGAACCCTTCCCCAGGGGATCAACCACACATTGCTATGTTTTATTCCCAAAAAGGATAACTCTTGCTTTGTGACGGACTTCAGACCAATTAGCCTTTGCAATACGTCTTATAAGATCATTGCTAAAATCTTGGCTAGAAGGCTGAGAGGCCTCCTTCCCAAGGAGCATTTGTGGCCAATAGACAAATCACTGACAATATTATGGTGGCCCATGAAATTTTTCACTTTATGCATAATACGCGCAGTAAACAAGGGGTCATCGCTCTCAAGTTGGATATGTCCAAAGCCTATGACAGAGCTGATAGGACTGTAATAACCAAGATTTTTCAGTTCTTAGGCTTTGACAACATGTGGTGCAAACTCATCTCTGAGTTAATTTCTTCACCGTCCTTTTCAGTCAAGATTATAGGATCGCCTTTCTCTTGGTTCTCTGGGGCCAAGGGACTTAGGCAGGGATGCCCCCATAGCCCCTACCTCTTCTTATTTGTTATGGAGATTCTCTCACGGCTTCTCGATGAGTATAAATCCCTGAAGTTACTAAGTGGAATCAAGGTTGCGAGAGGGGCCCCAGAAATCTCATCTCGAGGGGGAGATTTTTTCAACCAAAAGAGATGGGAGGAATGGGCTTCAAGAAAATGGAGGATTACAATTTGGCAATGCTACTCAAACAACGATGGAGATTAATCAACAACCCGGAAGCATTATGGGCTAAAACTTTCAAGGCTAAATACTTCAAGGACCGAAGCATCTTCAACCCTGTGGTCTCGAAAAAAAAGGGGTCATGGGTTTGGAACAACATCGCCAATGTTATCCCTCAGCTAAGGATAATGGTGGTTAGAAAGATAAGGAATGGACGGAGTACTTCTTTTTGGTTCGATCCATGGGTTCATTCCCAAACTCAAACCATTACAGCAAATCAGGACTTCGGTAGATGGTCCAGATTAGCAACAGTGGCGGATATGGCAGAAGCATTCCAAAATCGGAATCAAAATACGAAGATATTTCCAAACCCTTTATCCTCCTAAATCCTTTCGGCTCCTCTATCAAACTCTGAAGATTCTTGGTCTTCGCTAATCTCTCCAAATGGAGACTTTACAGTTAAACAGGCCTATAAGGAGATAGTTAAACAAAGGTTAGGGAACCCCGACCAGACTTCAAGGAAGTGGTGGAGACATATGTGGCAACTTCCCATACATCCCAAATTTAAAGTATTCTTTTGGAGGGTGTTAAACGCAAGATTACCAGTTCGAACCAAACTGGCTCAGTGGTCAAACATAACAGCAGATTGTGCTATATGCGGAAAATCCAATGAAACCATATGGCATATATTAGTCTCATGTGACTGGGGAAAAATAATCCATGCGGCGAGACCATTGGGTCTCCGAACTGAACACTGGCAAAATTCATCGCTTCTCAATCAATGCAACAATATGCGTTCACAATTGAGTAAAGACAATGCGCGATGGGTTATGTCAGTATTTATAATTACCTATTACTTCATATGGAAGGTAAGAAATGAGAAGGTTTTTATTCATAAACTACCTAATCCAATGGTGGTGTTACATAACACAAATCATTGGATTAAGGTGTTGAAGCTACAAAGGAATGAAGATAGGGAGTCATTAAATAATCAGGAATACCTAAATAACAAGTCTCATCTAGTTGATCTAGAAGATAAGTTGTGTATGCATACCTTACATGTTAACAAAAATATTCTGATTTGTGCAGGGGTCCCTTGCCAGCAGCTAGGAGTAACAGGTTGGAGCATTGGGATATGCAGAGATGGACATCTACAGTCTGTCAATTTTGGAAGGCGGGAATCTAGTGGGATATTGAATACTATGCTTTTTGGCCTACAGCTAGGCATGCATATTGCGAAAGGGAAGAGCACAAGGATACATGAGATCTGGACTAATCATCATCAAATCACAAAGCTCTTCCCGAGGCCGAAAACAGAGAAGTGGTTTCTAGAGGAACTATCAAGAATAATGGAATTAGCTGAAACAACAAAATTTGTGAAATATGTTGACTTCCCTAACCCAATGCTCCTTCTGCATTTTGAAAACTATGCATATTTTGCAGCGACACAACTGGATGGTTGTACTAATATTTCACGTACAATATGTAGGTGCTATCAGCACTAACTTGCCTTTAATTAAAGTTTTTTTTCACCAAAAAAAAAATCCACTTCATATCAAAATAACTAACCCATCATAGAAAATAGATTAAAATAGTAGAGTGGGTATAAGGTCAAACAATCTCTCATTGAGATTTGGGAGCGCTTCTGCACCCAATGACCCTAGAAAAATAACACCTAAAAATTTCACCAAATCAACCAACACCAATATAGAAAACCAAAAATGTTGACGACCCAATCCACATCCAAGCTCTAATACCAATGATAAATAATTAGAGCAAAGATAGGTTCAAAATAATATGCCTCAAATATCTTGAATGCAATGCATTTAGACACAGGAGGTGCCTCTTTATGTTCTCATTCCCTTGATCTTCTTTTTAGTACTCCTATATGTTATTTCCACACTTCCACATCGGTGAACTACAATGTTGGAGGTTCAGGATTAACTTCTTTCAGAGAGAAGTCACAGAAAGAGGAAGAGAGATTATTCGAATTTCTTAGTTTTTTGTTTCATATTCCATCCCCCCCCCCCCCCAATTTATAGTAATTTTTTTCTTCAATCCTAATTCTTTAATTAGAGTTTCACTTAGACTGAATTAAGCAAGAGAAAGCAATATTAGAGTCCTGCTTAGACTCAACCAAATAGAGGAGTAGTTATCTAGGAATACATAGCCGCTTCACTGCCACCTTTGGCTCCCACCCATTACGATTAACGTCACAATGGGCAACCAAAGTCGAGAGAGTAGAGTCTTTGAACTAGGTATAGTGTCACACCCCACCTAGCCAGATCCAGCCATACTCGAATACCCATGGGGGTGATACACCGCAGGACCTAGGTTCAGTGACAATTCCATACAACACAAGATATAGCATAATTAAAATGACAAGAATAAATCAAGTTCAAGTATGAAGTTATCAAACTTGATTGATCAAAAGGTTACAGTCATCCATATATCTAAAGTTAATCAAAATGGACATCAGAGTTTGAATGAAACATAGTTTTTTGCAGCGGAAATTAAACTAAACTGATTCCCTAATGGAATCCAACCTCATAAGAATAGTCTTTGCATAGGCATGAAGCTCCATGCAAGTCTACATCTTCTTCAGTCACTCCTTCAAGAAAGCTTGCCGACGACGAATCCTCCACTTGGAAGGAGTTCTCATAACCTGCAAAATATTCTAATAGAAACAAACATACAAAAAGGAATGAGTTCAACAGAACTCAGTGATGTCAACTCAACATCTTATCATACATTCGTCCACAAGATTCCACATCATATCGTGCATTCGTACACAAGATCCCACACCACACATATAGTTTGAGTATCGATAATGTAATTAATGATAGTGATACGATGTATGAATGATTATGATATTATGCTCCTAACTCTATCATGAAGTCTCTATGGTAGACACGCATTAAGTTTGTACACCAATCTCCTTTGGGCGGTCTCAGTCACTCTCCCTCAACAAGAGACGTCTATTGGGTTCTCCGTAGTTGTTGGGTAAAGTCCTGTCAAGCCATGGTTGGGGTATAGGTCACCACTCTCTCACATCACCGTTTGGTATGAGATTGGTGCGTGTCAAGGATAATCTTAGCCCAGTGCAAAGTCATACAGTCTCGTACTACATATAGTCCGGATATCTCCCCTCATACCTAGTGCCCTTTTGGTTCAATACCTTTCCACCTATGAATGGAATCCTCAACGGGAGGCATCTGTTGGATCCCATTCCTTAACCCAGTGGTCGTCTACATATAATGGACAGGATGCTCTCCATGTCCTCTCACGGATCATTTCACCGGTCTTGAGCGCCCAAGAGCCCTTATCTATTATATGCAACCCTACCTTTCTATGATGATAATGGGCCTGCTTGACGCTCAGGACCCAGCCACTAACATCACGGGTTAACCGGCTTCGATACCCCTGCCGGAAGGGTAGTAGTACTCGTGAGGTTACCTAGCCAAACACTTCTAGACACTTAGCATTCATGTACTTAAGTCTAGATGCATACTCATGTAAGTTCACTAGGGTAATGGGCGAACCCACAACCCTAGTTTGAAACATAAAATAAAAAGAGTAATTTAATTCAGCATCATCCATATATCTTCATATTAATAATTTAGAATTTGAAAGTAAAAGAAACACTCAATCCATTCAATCTCATCCATCCCATACATTCTCATATTGTTTTCAAAGAATATTGAAAATAGAAGCAAATATACTTGCTTACTTTTCATTCGTGAAAAGTCCCATACATAATCACAAGATAATAAATATTAAAACAAGGCAATATTATCAATAATGAAATTTAATTACATAATTAAATATGCAAGATAAGGTTGAGTATATTCCTCACCTTTTAGTTAGCATAAGCTCTCCAAGGTTCCACAAAGTCACACTTACAAGTTGGTGATTATAATCAAAATAAACATAATCATGTAAGAGGATCATTAGACATAAATTAGAAGTCAATTGGGTTTTAATAAAGTTCCCAAAATAACCCAACAAAAGCCTAATCTGCCAACTAGTTTTGAACCCACCTTTCTCAACCTAGTTTCAGCAAAAATCAAATTTCACCATCGATTCGAAGTCGAATCGAAACGAAACTTTGGGAATGTCTAATTGGCAGCAATAGGGTCCTAAGTATACCTTCAATTTGATCTAATTCCATATCAATCAAAAAGCCCCAATTTTGGGCTCTCGCGAGTGCTCTCGGCTGGGTCTGAGAGCCAAAATGCAAAATCGTTTGCAACGACTCGCACAAATCACTTACAAACCAAAGGGAAACATAAATGAAACTGTTTGCAAGCATTCAAAACACCTATCAACAAACAACTACTCAAATCTATCATTTATTGTGAAGAACTACTCCAAAAACTAAGCTTAAAGAAGAGGATTTGATGATTCTTACCTTTCCTAACGTTTCCGCAATGATCTGGGTGTTAGCATGCGTCCAAATGGTTAGAAACCTTACTTTCCCTTGGTTTCTCTTCCTCCTTTAGCCTCAGCTTTGTACTAGCCTTCTAAAATGAGAGTATGAGAGGTTAGAAACTCAAAATAGGGTTTTAAACATGAAAAACCCGATTCTGCCCCGAAGCTGGAAAATGGCTGGGGGGTTGGGGTGGTCAACCGGCCGTTCAACCGGTCCCAAGTTGACCCCTCAAATGGACTCAAATTTTGGTGATTTTTGGCTTGTTGGAAAGGTCTTTCGACGATCTTCGATTTGATACCTTATTTGCGTCAATCGGATCCTTCATAGCTGATCTACGGACGTTCCAAAATAACCCTTTTTACACCATCGAGATTAATCTTTTTTATTCACTTAAACTTTAGGAGAGTTGATGAGTCATCACAAGGGTCATCCACCAACATTGGTTCCATTTCCAACCATTCGGGCTCCACTTGAATGGCCCACATTTGCCGTCAACTCGAGGCCCAGTTTTCTCGATTTTGAAGCCACGGGTTAAAGGGGTAGAAATCCAGGGGATTTACATATAGGGCATTTCATGAGAGAAAAATAATATATATTGATTGAGATACATAAATGAAGCTTTTATTTCGAAGGGAAGTTTTAGGTGAAAAGGGTGGTTTTGGATGAAACAGATGAAGCTTGATTTGGATTTTGAAATTTTGGGAGGTATTAAGACAACCCCTTAATAGGAAAAATGGTTGCATAATTTCATATGAGAGAATCTCAAGTATATAGATAGCATACATCCCATGTTGTTAGGTAACTATGAACAATAAAGGAAATGTACAAAACATGGAAACACATCATATGGAAAGGTTTATATAGAAATACAATGTATGGAAAGATTTCAATAGAGTAATCAATCAAGCCAAATTAGGATATTAATGAAATGGAAGGATGAGATAGTATGAAAATAATTCAAATGGGAGGAGGAGATATATGGAAATAAATTGAATTAAGGACAACTAGGGAAATGATGAAAAATCATCCATATCATGCCTATACTCCCCCTCAAGTTGGAGAATGAATGTCAAGAACTCCGAACTTGCTTTTATGACCGAGAAACAAATTCTTTTCAAGGGCCTTGGTGAAAATACCAACTAGTTGGCAGCACTAGTGGTGGAGGTGGGTTTAATAAGACCATGTTGACATGGTGATTGTGAACCATATGACAATCAATCTCGATGTGTTTGAAGCACTTGTAAAAAGATTGGGTTTGCAACAATATGCAAAGCAGTTTCATTGTCACAAAATAAAATATTGGCTGAGGACCATGACACCAAGATCTTTGTGTAATGTAACTAACCACATTAGTTAACAAGTGGTGATGGCTATAGCATGATATTCAGCCTTAGCAGATGAGCGGGACATAGTGGCTTGTTTTTTAGATTTTCAAGATAGAGGGCTCAAACCAAGAATACACAATATCCAGTGGTAGATCGTCGAGTCATCAGACAACTCGCCCAATTTGAGTCACAATAAGCACGAAGAGATAACTCACTGTCAGGAGATAAAACAATCCCTTATCCTAGAGAGCCATGGAGGTAACGTAGTAGAAGATTAGAAGCATCCGTATGAAGTTTACAAGATTCATGCATTAACTAACTAAGAACATTCACAATGTAAACAATATCTGGGCAAGTAATGGTGAGATAAAGCCAACTCAATAACCGACGGTATGGTGGCAGATCAAACAATGGCTCACCATCAGAAGTAGTCAACTTGAGGTGTTGATCAATAGGAAATTGAATTGGATTAGCACGTGTTAAACCAACATTAGTTAAGATGCCCACTATGTATTTTTGTTGGTTGATGAAAATTCATTTCTTGGAACGTGTCACCTCAAGACCAAGGAAATATTTAAGCGAACCAAGATCTTTAATCTGAAAAGTTGTTGAAGAACTGATTTTAAGTTGGAGACAGTTGCATTAGACTCATCAATCAAAATGTCATCAACATATACAAGTACAATGGTAGATGAAGACTTTGTGAGTAGAGAAAACATAGATAATCTGCATTAGATTGTGTGCACCTAAGATCAATAAGGGCATCAGAAAGCTTAGAAAACCAATTACAGGATGTCTATTTAAGCCCATATAATGATTTATGCAAGCAACAAACCAATTTCTCTCCCTTTTGATAATAACCAGGCGGAAGAGTCATATATACCTTTTCATCAAGATCACCATGGAGAAAGGCATTTTTAAGTCTAGTCGATTCAATGACCATCCTTTGATAGCAGCAATGACAAGAAGCCAACAAAATGATCATTTGGAAGCGAATGGATTGAGTGTAAGGAACAAGACTACCTGAATGAAATATAGACAAATCTAAAACCATATGAAGACTGGCACCATAATCAATAACCGAGAAGATACTTTATCTATAACATTTGCTAAAGGTGCAATGTTACTAGATTCCAACAGAGATAGAAGATTATAGTATTGATCTATGGTGAAAGATGGTACAACAGCACAGGGGACCACAACTGTAGCAAAAGAGTGAACTGCAGGAGATGGCGATGCAATAGACTTTGTAGTACGTTTTTGGGGCACCCATGTTTCTTAATCCAATGGGATTCTGAATGGCCATCCAAACAACAAAAATTAAAATGACACTGTTTCTTGGCACCATTTTTGGAACTAGAACAAGAAGATGTGACAGCCAAGGTAGAATGCGTGAGAGTGGGAGCAATAGCCTCATGAATGGTGCGATGACGCTCCTCTTGAAGTAAGAGAGAATACGTGTGATTCACCATCGGTGAAAGGTCCATCAAAAGTAATTGGCTACGAAGTGAGCTTAGAAATCATTAAGCCCCATCAGAAAATCAAGAAGTTGATCTCTATGAATGACTTTAGAATGCTTTGTTAGGAAACCACATGTGCAAGGTGGTTGATTATTACACGAAGAAAGTTCATCCCAAAGCCCTTTGAGAACCATAGAATATATACAATAAGCAATTATCACTCTTCAATGGTTGAGTGACCAAAATGGCACCCGAATTGTCCAAGTGATAAAGGAAATATGGGAAAGAGAAATCCAATCAACATACTTAGTATTAGTAGCTGCTGAATAGTAGGTAGAAGATGAGGAAGAAGAAGACGTAGCCAATTAAGATATAGAATCGTGTTTTAGAATGATACCATATTAAGACGAAACCTCAATAGGAAAAATGGTTGTATAATTTCATACGAGAGAATCTCAAATATATGTACATCATACATCCATGCTGTTAGGTAGCTATGAACAATAAAAAAAAATGTACAAAAAACATGAAAATACAATATATGAAAAGTTTTATATTGAAATACAATGTATAAAAATATTTCAATAGAGAAACCAATCAAACCAAATTAAGATACTAATGAAATAGAAAGATGAGATAATATGAAAACAATTCAAATGGGAGGAGGAGATAGTATGGAAATAATTTGAACTAGGGACAGCTAGGTAAATGATGAAAATCATCCCTATCACGCTTAAAAGGTGGTGGGTTCCGTCTAGAAATATAGGTTTGGGTGGGTTTGATTCTCTTGTACCGGTTTGGGTTAGGTTGCAAATTGGTTTTTGCAATGCTTAAATTAGTTTAAAGGGCACGTGTTACAATTAAATGGCTAGGATTTAACAAAACAACTTGGCTAAGTCTATACCATAGCAGCACCGCGCTGCAGCACTAAAGCTAAGGAAACCTGATCAACTTATATTGGAAGGAATTGATAAAATCCTCCTTAGCTTTCACATTTGTGGTTCTCTCATTTCCAATTTTCTACAGTTCAGAAACTTCCTCCTGTGAGTTTTGACTTTGACCACTCCTATTCTCTTTTCTGTCTTCTCCCCTTCTCCCTTTCCCATTAAATGCTTCCATTTCCATGTGGCCTAGTGTTGCCATACGAATTTTGAACAATTTCTTCACTCTTCCTGGAATAAACTTGGATCCATTCCCTTGGATGCTATCTTGCACCTCTTTTTATGTGTTTAAAACAGTGTAACCACACCTGTTATGGGAAAATTGATTCCTTAGCTCTTTGCTGTAGCTTCATCAATTGCTAACCCATCCTTCCACACTTGTTTTGGTTCAAAAAATCAACAGCCAATTTCATTGCAGATGGAGATTGAAACACCAGGTATTACATATTCCTCTGATCATGAGCGCTTTGAAAATAAAAAAATAAAAACAGTTTCTGAAATTACGAACATTGAGGGCAGGACAGATTCACATCCCCATGTCCATTATATTTTGTAGAAACCAAATTTGTTCAATGGAGTGAAACCAACTCAAGGAGTCTTACATACAAAGATCAGAAATCCAAGTATCAAAAACTTGCCAAGATATCTCAGACTCAATAGACACGGCCTTCATAGCCAGGGTATCGGCAACCGAATTGCATTCCTTTGAAATGTGTTGAAAAGAATACAAAAACAAAAAAGCTTCCTAAATGGAGATACCTTCAATAATATAAGCTGCCTCAAAGGGTGGATTTTCTTTCTTCTTCAAAAGCAATAGTATAAGGTCCTTGTCCGATTCAGCTTGAATATAATGAAAATCCTCCGAAAGGGCATAGAGAAGCTCACTACGTAGAAAGGGAGATGTGGTTTGAGGTTTGGAACCGCCACCATGGTGAACCTTTCGAGTCCCGAATCACCATGTCCATTAGATGCATCACTTATGGATACCCTTGCACTCCATGCATATCATCTTTAGTGAGTGATAAATCTTCTCTCTAGGCCTACTGACCTTGAAATTCACTAATGTTTTTTTCAATGGGCCTTATAAAGCTCTCAGCCCAAATGGCAAGGTTTAAAGTATCAGTATCGAATATCATATCGGTCAGATGATTTTAAGAGACATATCGTCCTGTATCGAGTATTGTATCGCTCTGGCTAATGTATTTTAGTGTAATTCAATGGAGAGACGTATCGAGATGTATCGTATCGGTTGGGTCAAATATAGATATGTGTCGGCTAGTATCGTATGGTATCTGATACGTTATGATCAAACTGGGTTCATACCTGGTTCGACCCTCGACCCCGGTCGAGACAGAGGGAACCGACTCGCTCCCGAGCGAACCAGATCCAGAAGATGGCTTGCTGAGGAAGAAAACTTATTCAGCTACAAGCACGCCCTAATCCTACTTATGGATTAGGGTAATTACCCTAATGATGGCAGACTCATGTTGACGGCTGCGGCTAATCATTATCGAAGGGATAATCATCGCATAACCTAAAGGGTTATCTCAGGAGTCCTCTACTAGTCCAAACTAGTAGATGTCTATTGCTCAACGGATCTAACTGTTAAGATCCAACGACTACCCGATGAAGGCTCAAGTGCATCCAACGAAGGAGATTCGAAGGTACACTCTATATAAACCTCACTACCATTCGAGGTGAGGGGATCGAAAACACACAATCTGAGACTCAGGTTCAGATACATACTGATAGACGTAAATTATCAGAGGCTTACGATCTAGATCACCTTTACCAGTTCTTAATTCCTTAGCTTTGTGCTTCTAGCAGAGCCGTTTGTGATTAAGTTCATCAACTGACTTAGCCTTCGGAGGTGGACTCCCGATCCCTGCGGTCGGACCACATCTGACGCTTTCGTTTTGCAAGTCATCACGAGGAGATCTAAGGGCTGAGCGGATTTTGGACGCATCATTTGGCGCCGTCTGTGGGAAAACGACTTGAAAAGCCATGGTGACTTGATCAGCAGCAGCCGCTGCACAGCGCAATTCCAGTGTTCAGATCCCTGGAGCGAATAATCCAGATATTCCCCAGGGAAGCCAAAATCCTATCGAGGTAGATGGTGGTCAGAGAGGACGTAATCCTCCTGATACATTCCAAGATCAATTGGATCAGGTAAAGATTCAACTTTTGGAGGTGAGCCAAGCACTCCGCCTGCTGACCAAACGAGTGGTTTTACCACAAGAACCTGATCAACGCGATTCAGGGAGACGTGCGTTACCACATGATCAAAGATTGGCTGAAGACCGGAATATCGGTCAGAATTTTCGTGAAGGAGACTGAGGACCTAGGAGGATTGACGATCAACCTAGGCGAGACGATCGGTTCGACAGACCACAAGAGAGTACAACTGATTCAAATACAAGGTTGGATATAGGGGTAAGAACTCACTCACCAACCGGCAGAAGAACCGTTCGCGATGATCGAGCAGTTCGCGACAAGCGGAATGTTTTGGAAGGACGGGCTGTTCGTGATGATCGGATAGCACGGGATGATCGTGTTAATCGAGGTCGTGATCATATTGCTGAAGATCACCCGACCCAGATTGGTCAGGAATTGGCCAACATCAATGAGAAATTAGGGCAGTTGGCTAAGGGCAGGATAGCTGAGGATATTTACTCAGTCATTCGGAAGACCCCCTTTGCCGAGCCAATTGCGGGATATCAGTTTCCCCATAACTTTCATTTGCCTACCTTTTCTACATTCGATGGCTCCAGAGATCCAACAGCTCACATAGGCTATTACCAACAAACCATGGTAGTTTCAGGTAATTCTGATGAAATTTTATGCAGGGTTTTTGGTTCATCTCTAACTAGAGCAGCACAAAAATGGTTTTCGAACCTCCCCTCTGAAAGGATCGTAAACTTTGATGAATTGGCGCGCAAATTCATAGGGTGATTCCAGAGTGGAATACAGGTCAAGAAAACACAAGAAACCTTGTTTACTGTCAGACAAGGAAAGAACGAATCAATCAGAGAGTTTCAGAAAAGATTCAACAAAGTAACGATGGAGATAGAAAATTTGGATGAGCAAGTAGCCAAAACTGCTCTATTCATAGGACTCACAAATCGGAAACTCCTGGAGTTATTACTACAGGATATGCCTGCGACTTATGCTGAGTTGGTACAGAGATGCCAGGAGTAGGCTGAAGTCATGGAGATTCTAGACGCGATCCAAGGAGATAATAAAGTCTCCAATAAGGAATGAAGGCTCTGAGCAGAAGCAGAAGCCAAAGAAAAATGTCCGTGATCGGGTTGGAAAATCTCAGGCTTGGCGCCAAATGTCTCCCGGTAAAAGTGAGTACACTCCATTGAATGTTCCTCGGGCTGATATTTTAAATATCACCAAAAGAAAAAATATCTTGAAGTGGCCGCCTAAAATTCTTTTGAAACCCGGAGAGCAGCAGGATCGAGAAAAGTATTGCCGATTCCACAAGGACTATGGTCATTATACAAACGACTGTCGTCATCTGAAAGCAGATATTGAGAGATTAATATCTCAGGGACATTTGTCCAGTTTTGTTAGCAGAAGGAGGGAGGAGCCACGTGAGCCACGCGCGGCTGCTCCTAAAAGGGATCATTCGGTTAGTTCAGAACGATCAAGGGAGGCCCCGAAGTCTAAGAAGGGCAAGGAGGTGATTGAAGCTACTTGGTCACTGATCCTTACCATCTTCGGGGGACCAGAGCCCGAATCACTCCGGAGTTTGAAAACAAAATCCAAATTGTCGGAACCGGAGAGACGCAGAAGCAAAAAAAGCTGAATGGTGAAGATTCTATCACCTTTAGCGAGGAGGACGAAAGAGACGTTTGTTTACCTCATGATGATGCCATAGTCATCAAGGTAGAGATTGCACGTCAGGAAGTGCATAGAGTTTTGGTTGATACAGGGTCTTCAGCAGACCTAATTTCTTACGAAGTGTATCAAAAATTGAAGGTGGATCAGGACTTGATGAAACCTTCATCCACACATCTATATGGTTTTGCAGGGTCATCTGCGGTGGCGGAAGGATCGGTCCAGTTGGACTTATCTATTGGAAGTTTTCCTAAGGAAACAACCGTTCGAATCAATTTTTTGGTGGTTCGGGAACTGCCAGCTTACAATATTATCCTCGGGCGACCATCTTTATCTAAGATAGGTGCTATTGTTTCGACAAAACACTTGAAGATAAAATTCCCGACTGATATGGGAATTGGTCAAGTCTCCTCTGACCAGAGGATCTCTCGGCAATGTTACGTTGCCTATTTAAAAGACAAGGAGGGCCCGAGGAAGGTAACTGCCCTACCTATAGAAGTTCGAGACGATCGGGAAGAAGCAGAGATGCAAGGACCCGAACCAGTGGAGAAGCTGGAACAAATCCAGCTGTGTACCGAGGATGAGAAAAAGATTACTTATATCGGGTCTGAACAGCTGGAGGAAATTAAAGATGAGTTGAAGTTATTTCTTCAACAGAATAAAGACGTATTTGCATGGCCTGCTGAAGACATGCCAGGAATCGATCGGGCTGTCGCAAAGCATAAACTCTTGATAGATCCTAAGGTGAAACCAGTGATACAGAAAAGGAGAAATTTCTCCATTGAAAAGTATGAAGCCGTTCGTAGCGAAGTTGAAAAACTCAAGATTTCTGGTTTCATAGAACCAATTGAATGCCCAACTTGGTTGGCCAACGTGGTAATGGTAAAAAAGGCGAATGGGAAGTGGAGGATGTGTACAGACTACACAGATCTTAACAAGGCTTGCCCTAAATATTGCTATCCGTTGCCTCGGATTGATCTCTTGATAGATGCAACTGCAGGATATGAAACTCTAAGTTTCATGGATGCCTACTCAAGGTATAATCAGATCCTTATGAATAAGGAGGATGAGAAGTTTACAGCTTTCATGACTGATCGTGAAAGCTATTATTATAAGGTCATGCCTTTTGGCCTGAAGAACGCAGGAGCTACATATCAGAGGGCCGTCAACAAGATTTTCAAAGAGCTGATAGGAAAGAATGTTGAAGCTTATGTTGACGACATGCTAGTGAAGAGCTTTACAAAAGCAAATCACATTGCAGATTTGACTGAGGTATTCTCAGTAATGCGAAAATATCAAATGAAGCTAAACCCAGAAAAGTGCGCCTTTGGAGTCTCCTCGGGCAAATTTTTGGGCTTCATGGTATCACAAAGAGGAATTGAGGCTAATCCTGCCAAAATACAAGCTCTGGTTGATATGGAGGCTCCCAAAACTGTTCGTGATGTGCAGTGTTTATGAGGAGGGTTCTTTGCTTTGAATCGATTCATCTCCAATTCTGGAGAAAAATGTTTGCCTTTCTTCAAGGCACTCAAAGACTTGAAGGGCATCAAGGAAGCAAAATGGACCGAAGAGTGCCAGAAAGCTTTCGAGGAGTTAAAAGAAGCACTCGGACAACCACCGATCTTGTCCAGACCAGAGAAGGGGGAAATATTACAGCTATATCTAGCGACGTCCCTTTCGGCCGTCAGTGCAGTACTTGTTCGTGAAAAAGATAAAAAACAGTAGCCGATTTACTATGTAAGCCACATGTTGCTAGATGTGGAGACAAGATATTCGCAGATTGAGAAGCAGCCTCTGGTTCTCATGATGGCCGCCAGGAAGCTAAGGTCATATTTTCAGGCTCATCCAATTGAGGTATTTACAACTTTTCCTCTTAGTAAAGTTCTTAATAAACTTGATTTGTCTGGAAGGATGGTGTCTGGTCGGTTGAACTCGGCGAGTTCCAAGTGAGCTTTAAGCCCGGAACGCAATCAAGGCTCGGGCATTAGCCGATTTTGTAGTAGAAACTACTGCACCGGTGGAGTCCACCATCGAGGATCCCATTATACCAACCACTTGGGAGGTATATGTAGATGGTTCGAGTAATAAAGATGGAGCAGGAGCTGGAATTCTATTAAAAAGTCCAGCAGGATTTATTATTCGATATGCTTTGAGATTTGCATTTGAAGCAAGTAATAATGAAGCAGAATATGAGGCTCTGATAGCTGGACTTCGGTTGTCAAAAGCATTGTCTATTACAGATGTTACTATTTATAGTGACTCTCAACTTATAGTCAACCAAGTCCAGGGGGAGTATGGTATTAAAGATCCACGCTTGCAGAAATATCGAGAGATTGTGCAGGCATTTCAAAACCAATTTCGGAATTTGAAGATATCTCAGATTTCGAGGAATGAAAATTCAGTGGCAAATGAGCTATCCCAACTAGCCAATGCCAAAGAAAAGAATCTAGACCCTTCGGTCTATATTGAAGAGATAACTTTTCCAAGTTATCATGAGAAAGAAATTTCTTATATTGAAGCAGAGCGTTGCTGGATGGATCCGATAATCGAGTATCTAAGAGATGACAAATTACCTGAGGATCCGAAAGAGGCAAAGTTGATCAAGATACAATCAGCTAGATTTGTCATTCAGAATGGGAGACTATACAAAAGATCTTATTCTGGGCCCCTTATGAGATGTATAGGCCCCGAAGGAGCAAAATCAGCTTTGGCTGAGGTTCATGAAGGAATTTGTGGAGCTCACATGGGTGGACGAGCCCTGGCTCACAAAATTCTGAGACTTGGGTTATATTGGCTTAAGGTCCAAGAGGTGCTATGGAATATGTTCGTCGGTGTGGTAACTGTCATATTCATGCTACAGTATCGAAGCGCCCGACTGAAACCATGACTTCAATTTTGGATCCCATTCTCTTTGCGATGTGGGGAATTGATATCATGGGCAAATTCACCAAGGCGTCAGGCGGACGGGAATATCTGATAGTAGCAATTGATTACTTCATGAAATGGGTTGAAGCCGCACTGGCAGCAATTGCGAGAAAAAGTGGAGAAATTCGTGCTTGAGTCAATCATATATTGCTTTGGGATTCCAAAGATTATCGTCACTGACCATGGTACTCAGTTCAACTGTCCGCAATTTGAGCAATTTTGCGGAACATATATGATCAAGCATTGTATGTCCTCAGTGGCATACCCCTAGAGCAATGGACAGGTAGAGGTTACTAACCGAACGCTCTTGGAAGGAATAAAGAGAAGACTCGAAGTGACAAAGCTTCTTGGGTCGAAGAACTTCATAATGTACTGTGGGCCTATAGAACTACGGTTCGAACACCCACAGGAGAAACTCCATTCAGGTTGGCATATGGATCCGAAGCATTGGCACCAGTGGAGATAATGGCGGGGACATTACGGGATCGTGAGTTCGAGGAAAAAGCAAATGAACAAGGACTGCTTGATAGTCTTGATCTATTGGACGAAGTTCGGGCAAAGGCAATAGCACGAACTCAACATTATCAAAGAAGGATAGCGTCTCATTATAATACTCGAATGAAGAATCGAGTTGCCGGATCTTCTCCCTGGCATCATCCAAGTCCGACTGAAGATGACCGATCATTGAATTCTTTTCTCCTACAACCTCCCAAGCTAGTTTCCAAAGGCGAGCAATCTCAGCATCTTTAGCTTCAGAGATTTCCCGAAGCCTGGAAACTTCATTGCTCAACCTATTGAGCCTAGAGGCTGCTTCCACTTGGTGGTGGAAGTTACCAGTAAGACTCCTGCAAATAACTTCCGAGTTAAAAAGGAGCGGAAGAGTAATTTTCGAATCAAAAGATAATGAAGAAAGACTTACATCACCAGTGACTTCATAAAGACTTCATCTGAGAGTTTGGAAAGCACTGCGCTCTCAGAAGTCATTCGAGCAGCAGTGCACCATTCCAACGCCTGTCACCCGACGATGAGAAGGATGAGCTACACCAAGAGAAGGATGAGCTGCATCACCTGTCACCTGACGGAGCTTCCTAGTGGCAAAATCCTCCAACTCCAAAGGAGAGGAGGAGGATGCCAAACAAGCACTGGAATTGGAAATAGGAGCAGCGCCTGCTGGAACCACACCTTCATCAGACGCCAACATAGTTGCCTCAGATGCCCGAAGAGTCTCCTTCGGGGGTGCACCAACGGTCTCTGCAGCAGGGGCGTCAGCAGCGCCATCAACAACGGAGTGATCAAGATCTTCCTGGGAAAGACGAGCGATCACTTCAGGCAAAAGAGGCGTATGGGCGGCATCAATAGAAACTGTGGGAATCTGACTTGAAGATTCACCAACAACAGTCGCCTTACGCTTGGAGGATTCACTAGCTGAAACCACCTTATTGGCCCCAACCACCGCCGACGGAACGATTTTCTTGCTAGACTTCGCTCTGATAAAGTTCGGGTTGATCTTGGGAGCCACTATGCAAACAGAAAAGCCGTATCAGTACAGATATCCAACGACGACAAAAAAAAGAAGGGGAAAACCCTAGTTCTCTATCACTTCAGAAAAACTCGATTAACTAAACCCCAAGTACTACTACTGTGCAGTTTACTCAAGGGGGAAGCGGGGAAAGAGATGAGTAATCAAAAAAAAAAAAAAACTCACTTGTTCAAAAGTTGATATAGCTATTGTTGGAGTACGAGGAATACAGGAGCAAGCAGAAGGACGGAATGTCGCTTTAGCACTTTAGCAAATCTAACTTGCAGATAGCAGGATAGATGGAGAGTACCCACGAAGGCTTTAAATAGCCTTAGGTATTAAGACGACGGTTGAAAGCTAAGGACAACCAACGACCCAAATCGAAATGACGCTTCGAAATCCGCAGAAAGCAAGATCAACGGTCGGAGGGATGCCACATGGAAACATGTGGAAGCGAGCACCCGATGCAGAGATACCTCCAATTGTCGCACCGCCATTATAATAATGGGTGTATTTCCGATTCATTGGAAATAGTGAATGGTATACAAAAGCAAGAAAACGTTTGGACTTCGCAGAAGGGAAACGTGTGGACTTTGCAATAAATGAAGTAGTGGGGAAGATTAATGCATCTTTCCGAAACGCATCTTCACAATATTTCTACAAGATTATTATTCGTCGAAGAATGTGAAGTTGAGTGATAAGTTTTATCATTTATACTTTGATATTCAAGACAAGATTTCGGCAGGAGACAGGGAAATGGAAAGGCCAAAATGAAAAAGAAAGGTCTATTCATTAACAATGAGGTCAATCTTTACAAAAAAAAAAAAAAAAGATAACTCCCTAAGCCTCTTCTTCATTGTTGCCCGAGGGACCCTGGTCGGGAGGACTTTTCTCAGGATCTTGAGAAGAGCCTTCCTCAAGAATGACATTGACTGAGTCCTCTATAGAAGCAACTTGAGACTCGGCTTGTGATTTCTCCTCTCGAAGTGCCGGCTCGTCAGCCAGGTATGCCTCATATTGAGGGTCAGCTGGAAAAGGATCATTTTCTTCCCCCCGGCCCGGGAGATCCATGCCAACTTTCCCGAAGACCTCTTTATGGCACACCTAAAGGGAGCAGTATTGAAGGAAGGGATTGATGCGAGAATTCGCTCCCAAACGTCATTCTGCCCCAAGCGATAAGCTTGAATATTGTAGGCACCTAGCAACTCAGAGAAAGGTACGCTGTTCAGGTATTTCCGAACACACTCCTTCAGAAGCTCTGGCTTGATATGCTCGGGCTTGCTAGGGACCGCCCACTTCAGATATTCTTCGTTCTTCCTACATTTAAATTCAAGCCTGTCACCGAACAACGTGGCAGCTTCCTTTTGCTTCCTGGCCTCGCGCTCGGCAGCAGCGGCCCGAGCCTTCGAAGCATCAAGGGCCTCCTTGAGGGAGATCACTTCTTCCTCATGCTTTCTCTGCAGCTCCTCAGCAGCTGCAGTCAGCCGATCTATCTCAGAATTGGCCTTGGCCAAATTCTCTTCACGAGTTTGCGGCAAAAGAGCTGTTGCGGCCAACCCGGCTCAATGCTTCCATGTGTTGATAGAACCTCAACATGGCATTCCTGGGAAGGCGGAAAATATCAGAAGAAGTCATAAGAAATGATGAAAAAATAAGTAAGCAAGAAGACCGGTACCTTGGGGATTGACTAACAAGGGCAACGTCATCCAGGTTTTCAAATTCCTGGCGATCAGAAGGAATAAGACTGAGGGAGCTCCACTCAGCAGCTTTCTCAGGGTCCCGAGTCACCCTGTCGGTCAACTTCAGGGTCCACTCGGGGGTGAAGACCTCCTCACAATCCATTGAAGCTTTGGATTTTTTATGGGAGGAAGCATCAATTGTATCATGCCTCCTTTTGGTTCGGGCGGAGGAGGAGACATTGGACCTCTCCACCATTGGCTTCTTCCCTTTACTCGAAGCATCAGCCACGGGCCTAATATTCCTGATACCCCTATAAGAGGGGTCGGGAGAGGGAACAGAAGCCTCTTGATCTACGGTCAAGGCTCTGGGTGATCGTTGCTCGGTTGTCGCAACGACCCTAGCGGCCTTCACTCGCAGGTTCTCGGGGTTCATTCTTGGAGGCACTGCAAAGAAGAACAAGAGTCAGAATTAAAGACGTATCACTTCAGTAAAATTAAAGGATGATGGTTAGGAGCTCACAATGAGCCAAGCCCCAGTACTGAAGAATGGAGTTATACTCCACCTCAAGTCCATGTATCTCTTGATACCATGGAATGGATTTGATCTTTCTGACGGCCGCCTCGTCTTCTTTGGATAAGGGGAGGCCTCGGTTATTCTCGGAAGAAGAAGTATACCGCCTCCAGGCGGTTGGGAAGTTAAGATCCGATGGAGGCACTCGACAGAAAAAGTATCGTTCGCGCCATTTTTTGTGGTTAGAAGGGCAAGTTCCTTTGGAAAGGATGCTGCCCCTCCAATCAAGTTCAGCCTTGTTACGTTTGGACAGAAAAACCCATCCGGGAGGATGGGAGATAGAAAGAACATGAAAATGTACAAAGAGAGAAAGAGATGGCGTAATGCCAAGTTCAAAACACAAACCCAAGAAGCCGACGATGAGACGCCAGCTATTGGGAAGGAGCATTCTGGGACAAATGTCCCAATGATTCAGAACTGCGGAGAACAAAGGATTAAAAAAGGGAAAGCGAACCCCGCTTTCCAGTGCATCTATGTACAGAGAAAATTCACCCCAAAGGGTTGAATCAACCCTCTCATCAGAAAGGGGAGCCCTAACTTGATAAGAGGAAGGAAAATCAAAATCTTGGATGGCTGAAAGAAGGGTTTCCTCATTATAAATGGAGGGAGCAGAGCCGAGTCCACCATCGGACTCGGAAGCTTGAGGCTGCCTAGAAGACTCGACAATCTTGGAAGATCCAGACTCGAGGAGGGCTGAAGGAGTTTCGGTTTTTCTCTCTAAAGCTTTTTGAGAAACTTCAACAAACTCACGCCAGAGGACAGTTAGGGTTTTGTTATCACTATCTGACTGTTCGGAAGCGGGAGAAGCAAAAGCTTCACTACTATTACCAACACTGGGTGCTAGAGAAGTCCTATTATCCGCCATTACTTGTTTCAGTAAACTACAAAAAGAAAAAGACCAGTAAACTTACTGATTCAGTGAGGCAAAAGCTTGAGAGCAAGAAGGCGCGAAGCAAGCAACAAAGGTTCAAATTCCAGACAGGAAGAATGAAACCTACGAAGACAACGAACGGCTTTTAAAACCCCCGCACGAGTGTTCGGGAATCTGAACGATCGAGATTGATTCAAAATCGACGATTGAGATTGAAAGACGTTTTGAAAGTTTGAACTCACGAATCCAAAACAGGCTTTCAGAAATCGTCGCTTGGATTACGTGAGCCACGACAGATCGACTGCAAGGAGACACGTGGCCTTACCCTCACAACGCTCGAGGAAAAGTGATCACTGCATTAAATGTGATATGACATTTAATGGAGCACGCAGAGTCTATCGCCTGACGAAGAACCCAGTTAAAAACCAAGCCCTCGGGATCGACCGAACGCGGTGCCGGGGGCTCGTGATACGGAGAAATTATGATCAAACCGGGTTCATACCTGGTTCGACCCTCGACCCCGGTCAAGGCAGAGGGAACCGACTCGCTCCCGAGCGAACCGGATCCAGAAGATGGCTTGCTGAGGAAGAAAACTTATTCAGCTACAAGCACGCCCTAATCCTACTTATGGATTAGGGTAATTACCCTAATGATGGCAGACTCGAATTGACGGCTGCGGCTAATCATTGTCGAATGGATAATCATCGCATAACCTAAAGGGTTATCTCAGGAGTCCTCTACTAGTCCAAACTAGTAGAAGTCTATTGCTCAACGGATCTAACTGTTAAGATCCAACGACTACCCGATGAAGGCTCAAGTGCATCCAACGAAGGAGATTCGAAGGTACACTCTATATAAACCTCACTACCATACGAGGTGAGGGGATCAAAAACACACAATCTGAGACTCAGGTTCAGATACATACTGATAGACGTAAACTATCAGAGGCTTACGATCTAGATCACCTTTCCCAGTTCTTCATTCCTTAGCTCTGTGCTTCTAGCAGAGCCATTTGTGATTAAGTTCATCAACTGACTTAGCCTTCGGAGGTGGACTCCCGCCCCCTGCGGTCGGGCCACATCTGACACTTTCGTTTTGCAGGTCATCACGAGGAGATCTAAGGGCTGCGCAGATTTTGGACGCATCAGTATCATAGAATACTTTAAACATTGCCAAATGGGGCCATTGGAGACCATCGTGATGCAGAATTTGTAGACAATTAATCACCACTTCAGAATTTGCGGCCTACCACAAATATTACTGAAATTAGATGGCCTACCCTTGATTCCAAGGAACGAAATCTCACCGGGATTCGCCGGTTCGCCAGCCAGAAAATCAGGCAAGCCGGCGAAATTTCGGCTAGATTTCGCAGATATTTACCTGGTTTATATAGTAATATGTTATATAATCACATGATTGATGAGTGATAGCTCACATACGTTTAAAGTTTTGGAATTTAAAAAATTAATAAAATAATATAAATATCTCTGTTATTCTGCAAAAGCGTGAGTAGATTCAACACTTATGTTTATCTTTAATATTTTTTATTTCATATTTTTAATAACTCCATGGTTCTCCATGAACCACGTGTGCGTATGGTACTTATTATTATATTTTTTTTGGTACAAAGGCGCTTTTTATATATAGGGATAGGGATATTACATAATGCCGCTGGTAGGAGTTGAATACATGACCTCTCCACTGAGAGGCAGGTTCCTAACCATCCTACTACTCCTCCATTGGCAGATGGTACTTATAATATCAAGAAAATCAGAATTCAATCTTCATCACTTCGTCTTCCTCACTTTTCCATCCGGCGACTCAGCGGTTGCAATCAGGGTGCAGCAGACTCTTTCTAATCGCTAGCTTTGCTGAAATTTTTTTTTTAACCAAAATCACACAACTATACTAGAAGACGGAGGCGATGCTTGAATTGATCGAGGATGACGCAAACTCCTTTGCACAACAAGCTGAAATATACTACAAGAAGCGACGGAGCTGATATCCATAGTTGAAGATTTCTACGCCCACCGTTCCTTGGTTGAGCAGTTTGATTTTCTAAAATCAGACAATGGAAATCGACTATTGGGTTCTCCTCTTCACTGGTTACACAGATCCGGAGAAATACCAATATCACCGAATTTCGACGATATTTCATTGAATTTCGGTGATATTTCACCCCGCGATATAAAGTTCCTTGGTTGATACTTCTTCTCTTTGGCTTGCAGTTTGTTTCTATCACAACTGAAGGAATATTGCTAGGTTTTTCGTGTTGTGATCAAAGGAAAAAATCCTCCACAATCCCATCAGGCCTTGGCCTTATGACTTTTTAACTAAAATTTTGGCACTTACTAATAGGGGTATGGAAGTATTACCTCACTTAAAAACTACTTCCAAATGTACGTATGATGTTATATTAGGCAAGGTTTAAACTAGTATTAATCGAACAAGTTAGGTGATTTTAAGAGATGTATCGTTTCACATCGAGTATTATTGTATTGTATTGATCAATGTATTTTGGTGCAATTCAATATAGAGATGTATCAATATATATATATATATATATATATATATATATATATATATATATATATATGTATGTATGTATGTATTGACTAGTATCGTATACTTATTGTGAGATACTTTAGCCTTAGTGTTGGTGACTTCCTGTTTTTAGTTAAAAATAAATAAATAAAAAAGCAGTTGCATGGTGTCAGCAAACTTGCTCATTTATGAGTCGAGATCATCTCCCCGTCCTTGACGGCTTCCCAACAACAAAAGTCAGTAGGTCCCACTAGTGAAAAAACACATTTTTGATGAAAAAATTATTTTTTCATTAGTAGGACCCACTAACTTTTGTGGTTGGGAAGCCGTCGGGGACGGGGAGATGATCCCGATTCGTCATTCTCATTACACGTTTTTCGAGTTTACATCAACAGTAACTGTCTAAGTTTCAAACAATCAATGAACCTTTTCAGAGTTCATGCAACACGTCTCTTTTTGGTCATAATTGAAAGACTTAAATCCCATCAAGAAAGAGAAATTCTACACATCGTGTTTTAACGTACTCGACAAGTCAATTTTTCGTTAACAAAAAAAGTTGAATTTTCCCTTCAGGTACAGAGATACTGATTTGTTGACTTATTCATATAGACTACGGAGGCAATGAAGCACGCTAAATGAGGTCCCAACAATCCAGTTATTATTATCCATCATGGTCGCCATTGTTGAAAAGTTGGGTTGTATGAAAACATTGCCATTTCGTTTGTTTCTTTATCAATGCTATTTTGGGCATAGAAACAGCCAAAACGTTGCATGGCAACCGGTTCAATTTGTCTCCAGCCAAAGTTTTATAAAACTCGATTTCTTTGCCATTTCTGGACCACATAGCAGTGCCTCTGATTTAAACCAGTCTAGTGTAATCTCTGATTTAAATCAGTCTAATTTCGATCTCAACTGTTGGCTTCACCATACATGTGCAGCATTGAAGTACGACCCAAACCAGTCTGGATCCCTGTCAGACAAGTAGAGATTTATGCTACATCATTAATTTATATCATATATTAGGAGGCCCACCAGGAGGTGTACCTATGAATTATGATTCTTCTTGTCAAAATTTAGAAAGGTAGATTCCCCTCCTATTGTGTGCTATGAAGAAGTGTGAGAGGAATCCAGAACTCTATTTTGACTGGTAAAATATCCCAACTTGCTATGAAGTTTGTTTTCGCTCTTATAAAAAGGCAGAAACAATATAGAATATGAACTACATTATCTTTGAAAGCCCCTCTCCCTATTCAAAGTTTGTCAAGTTATAAATCAAACTTCCATGAATATCTAGACTTATCATATCCAAATATTTTTATTAATCATCAAACAGTCATAGTGAATAGAGGCCCACAGGCAAGGGAAGGAAGAAAGTATGGAGGGACAAAGGTTCGAACCCAACCTCTTTCATTTTGTCCTTTAAATAAGAGGAACACTGTGCTGGAAACACATACCCAAATTGTTTAGGGAGGGATTGACCTCTATTAAATGATTTGTTGTCATTACTTTCAATTGTGAGGTAGGCTTCCTAGTATTTTTTTATTTTTTATCACTTTAACCGGCCAGTTATAAGATCAACCTATAAGAAAAAATAATAAAATAAAAAATAAAAAGCAGCACCTATCCGTATAGGTCCACAGATTTTTGTGGTGAAAAAACCATCGGGGCTGTGTCAGATCCGGATTGGGGTCGGATCTTATCCTCAAATGTTGTTTGTCGCCGGTAGTATGACACAACCATTCCCTTATTAAATGTTTGAATAGACATATAATATTAGGGTTATTGACTGACAACCGAAAATTTGAAGTTCTCTTCAATAAAGATAGTTTAAAACTGCAAAGTTTAGTTACCTCTTCACGTTATGAGCAAGTCAATATTCGGTCTAGGGACGCAATAGAAAGACGCGGAGAAGAAATTTCTCCTCTTGCTGGGTCTCAAATTCATCACTCTTAAAAGCAGTCCATCTTTGGGGTCTGCATAGACGAATCATGTTATAGTCCAGAACTTGACTGTTCTGTTCTGGGTGATTGATGAAGATGAAGAACCCATTCCCATTCTTCCTTCTTTTTCATTTACTCTCAATACCAAATCTCCTTTTGTTTACTGGTGAATGGGTTTCTGCTCAGAACAACTCAACTCTACCCTTTGATGTTGGAGTGATTCTTGACTTCATTACGGATGAAGCGAAGAAATCTAATACCTCCATGGCAATGGCACTGGAGGACTTCTACGCAATGAACAATTTCTACAAAACAAGAGTAGTTCTTCATACCAGGGATGCACAGCAAGATACTGTTACTGCTTCTTTCATGGGTATTTCTCATCCTCATATTCCTTTCTTCCCTTATCACAAATTGATGTGTTTTTAAGGTTTTCAACGTTCATTCCAATGCAATTTTCTCCACTTTGATTGGAACTGAGGGAACCAGTTCTGCTTTCTTGCTCATCATGTGATGCTAGGAAATTTTGAGCTTGAAATTCAACAACTCTGAAATTTCCTTATTTTCTGACTAGAAATCATAATAAACTTAAGAGCGAACAAAGACTTTCTTTTTTTTTTTTTTAATAATAATTTTCTCATGGGGATGGATAAGCTTGAAAAAAACTTGTGATGCATCTCTCTCTGACTATTGGCTACATTATCAGAATGAGAAATGGAAACATTTTCCAAAGAATTGATATTCATTTCTTTACAAGATACTTGCAATTCATTAATTACAATTTGTAACCTAGTGAAATGTCAGAGAAACTTCATTTCAGAAACTTCATTTCAACTAACACAGTTTTGCTACGTAAGTATAGTTGGGGGATTTTCTAATTGAAATCTCATGTGAACATGACAATATTTTTCTTCATTGGTAGTTAAGTTGGAATTTGGTGCTATGATTTTTCACTTATGGTGGAAAAGGAATCTTGGAAAATGGATGTCCAAAACCAGATCTTTTGACTTGATTTGAAAGTGATTTGCTTTGTTGTCACTGCTAGGGTCTAGATGCTCCTCCATCCCGGTCCTTGATGCTCCAGCAACGGATTGATTGTTGTTATTTGGTCTCGGTTCTCCATTTTTTTCCATTTAACCGGTTGTAACTCCACTCATCCCCCAACTAAAAATAAATAAATAAATAAAATAAAAAACTTTTGCTTGCCCCTTGGTCCCATGTTGTATCCCTGGATCCTTGTTGGTTCTTGCCCCAGCTGCCTGGTTCCCTTTTGTATGTTCTCTGTCCCCTTTAAGGGTTCTTTGGTAAAAAAGTCTTTATTCATCTAAAAAAAAATTGTAATGAGACAATTGCTTTCTTTGTCTACTTCTTTTGCTTGTTCTAATGGCTGAGTGCTTTCGAGATGGAATCGAATCAAGTAGGGCCTACCTCCTTTGTTAGGCTTTGTAAATACTCTATACGATGTCCATCTTTCCAGAAGGGAAGGGACCGCTCCCCTCGCGGGTTAACCACTAACCCCACATGCTGGATATTCTTTTATTTATTAAGGGCATTTCCGGGCATTCTATCAAGAGTTTTGGGCCTCTCATGGGGATATATTTTATTCTCTTTCTGTTAATCCTGAAGTTGTGAAGGAGAATTTTTCATTGAATCCTATACAAATTTGTTTCTATGTACAAACAGCTATGGACCTAATACAAAATGTACAAGTCCAGGCAATTATAGGACCAGACAGCTCAGGGCAGGCCAAGTTCATGGCAAATCTTGGTGACAAAGCTCAAGTGCCTATTGTTTCTTTTGCTGCAACAAGCCCTTCGCTTTCTTCTGCTCTTACCCCTTTCTTCATCCGCACGGCGTACAATGACTCTGCTCAGGTGAAAGTCATTGCTGCAATTGTTCAAACATTTGGTTGGAGGGAAGTTGTACCTATCTACGGAAACAGTGAGTATGGTAATGGAATTATATCATATCTGGCTGATGCTTTTGAAGCAATCAATACTCGAATCCCCTATCGAAGTGTTATATCTTCCAATGCATCAGATGATCAAATTCTTGAAGAGCTATACAAGTTGATGACAATGCAAACTAGGGTATTTATTGTACACATGCTTCCCCCTCTTGGATCTCGGTTATTTTTGAAGGCAAAAGAAGTAGGAATGATGACTCAAGGTTATGTCTGGATCATCACTCATGATATGACGAATTCTTTAAATGCCATGGATCGTTCTATTATTCAATCTATGGAAGGTGTACTGGGAGTAAAGCCCTTTGTTCAGAGATCAAAAAAACTTGAGAGGTTTGAAGTTTCATGGAAAAAGAGATTCTTAAGAGAGAATCCAGATATGGTCAATGCAGAGCTAGATATTTATGAACTGTGGGGATATGACACTGCTTGGGCATTAGCGATGGCAGCAGAAAAAGTTGCAGGGTTGAAGTCCAGCTCACAGCAGTCTAAACTTTCCCTGAACATTAGCACTGTAGAATCTCTTCGTGTCTCTCAAGTAGGTATAGAACTTCGAGAAGCAATTTCAAATACCCATTTTAATGGTTTGAGTGGGGAATTTAAACTTGTGGATGGGCAACTACAATCATCAATCTTCCAAATAGTGAATGTGATGGGCAGTGGGGAAAGGGCTATTGGGTTTTGGACACCAACAAATGGACTTTCTGTTGAGTTGAATGTGACTAACACACCAACAGACACAAGCTTAAAGGGTGACAAGCTTCGCACTATAATATGGCCGGGTGATTCAACTGTTGTACCCAAGGGTTGGCAGATGCCTACAAATGGAAAGAAGTTGAAGATCGGAGTTCCAGTGACACATGGATTTCCAGATTTTGTGAATGTTCAATGGGACAGTAAAACCAATGCATCTATGGTGAGTGGGTACTGTATTGATGTGTTCAATGCTGTAATGGAGTCATTGCCATATGCAGTTCCATATGAGTACATTCCATTTGCAAAAGCTGATCACACAAGTGCTGGGACTTACAATGATCTGGTCTACCAAGTTTATCTTCAGGTAATTAAGTTGTAGTACTCTCTGTGGTGCAATTTTTGTTTCGTGTTCTATAGCGTTATATCCTAATGCTAAAATTAATACTGAACAGAAATATGATGCTGTCGTGGGGGATGTAACTATTATTGCAAATAGATCCTCGTATGTAGATTTTACACTGCCATATACCGAGTCCGGTGTGACAATGGTGGTTCCAATCAAAGAAAACGGTGGGAAGAATGCTTGGGTATTCTTGAAGCCTCTCAGTGTAGATCTATGGGTAACAATTGCAGCTTTCTTTGTGGGGACAGGATTTGTAATCTGGGCCCTTGAACAGAGAATAAATGATGAGTTTAGAGGTCCTCTTCATCAGCAATTGGGAATGATCTTTTGGTTTTCCTTCTCCACAATGGTTTTTTCACATAGTAAGTTCTCTCTTCTGCTTCTTACAGCTTTTTTTTGTCTCTTTAATATGAAGAAGTGTCTTCCAATTGGGAAAATCACATTATTCCATACTGATAAATCAGAACGGAAAGTCAATCCACATCATCTGCTTTGTAACTAGAATCTTCTACTGCTATTTCCATTCAGTATGTATGAGCTTGAGTTGAGCATCAGAGTTTTACCCTTAGATTATCGAAAATCTACCTGTTTACAAATCAATTCATGTCTTAATTTACTGATTTTTCACAATATTATTCTAATCAATCAGGTAACATTGGTTTTACTTTCTAATTTCTACTTTGGTATGCGTAATAAATTCAGAATGTTCCAGACAATTCACATGTAGGGTATAAGAAAGAACAAAATAAATAGAGCGATCAGCTCTGGATTGAGCGTATTCCAATAAAATCTCCAACTTCTGTTTTCTGAAAATTACTAATTAGTGTTTTAATGGGTGCAGAGGAGAAGGTAGTAAGCAACCTTACGAGATTTATACTGATTATATGGTTATTTGTGGTTCTCATCCTCACATCAAGTTATACAGCAAGCTTGACATCAATGCTCACAGTTCAGCAGCTCCAACCAACCGTAACTGATCTACAACAGCTACTAGAAAATGGGGAGGCTGTTGCTTACCATGAGGACTCATTTGTGTACGGGCTCTTGAGACGGATGAAATTCAAAGATTCAAAGCTTAAAGTGTTCACAAATGCAGAAGATTTGGATGATGGTTTATCCAAAGGCACTGCCAATGGTGGATATGCTGCTGCTTTTGATGAGATTCCATATCTTAGAGTCTTTCTCTCAAAATACTGTTCTAAATATAGCATGGTTGGTCCTACATACAAGACTGATGGATTTGGCTTTGTAAGTCTCTTTCCATCATCTGTCCTTTTCCACCACACACGCTGACTTGTAGTGTTATTGGCCTTTAAAGTTGTGTGGATGTCTGTTAATTCCTCAAATTCGTACCTTTCTTAGGTCTTCCCAATAGGTTCTCCTCTGCTAAGTGATGTTTCAAGGGCCGTCCTGAGTGTAACGCAGAGTGACAAGATGACAAAGATTGAGAAAATGTGGTTTGGAGATACTGACTGCCCGGAGTCTAGCACCACTACATCTTCAGGCAGCCTTACAGTAAGGAGCTTTTGGGGCCTATTCCTCATAACTGGAGCCTCTTCATTTGTAGCATTCCTCGCATTGTTGGTTCATTTCTTCTGGAGCCATCGACACGTATGGAGAAACATTGATAAAAAAACCAGTCTCTGGCGGAGAATTTGCATCATGGCAGAACAGTTTGTCAGTATTGATACCGAAAGTTTTACATTCAGGAATCATGAACTCCAAAACCTAAATACTCCAAATATCACAGGTGCTAGTAGGAGTCCCTCAAGCATCTCCCTTGACAGAAATGATACTTTTGATCAAGCAACAATATCTAGTGAAACCACTCACTCAAGTCCGAGTTACCCAACGTCTGAAGAGATATCAACTAGTATTGAAGAAAATCAACCAAGTAACGAGTCCAAGATCCATTGGGGTGGCTAATGGAAAATTTAAGATTTGAGTGACATTCTCTTATGTAATTAAGCAAGGATGGAAACATGCAGTATCGTCCTCTGTAACTTACAACTTTGTCTGAGTAACTAGGTCCTATTTATCAAATTCAATTTCTATGGGCAGGGTGGTAGGGAAGTTTCCTACCCGACCGGGTCAGGGCTCCACATATCATGTAGTCGGGACTGGTACCGACCAGCTTGATCAAGGCGTAACGTACGCTAGACTTGTATGGTAATTCAACCGCTTTCAATTAGGAAGGTCAACTCAGTAACCAATCAAGCGGGACCAACGACAAGGAGGCATAATCCCAGGAGAAACAACAGCCCTCGCCGGGTAAACTTACAAAGTACAGAAAAGGTAACACTTACAGTATAAAAATAAGGACATACCCCTCCGGTAAGCATCCAATACATTCTGAATATAGTCTTGTGTAATTCTTGCAAGGTACCTTAACCTGTTTACTGTTTGACTATGCCATCGGAGGCGGTTGCCCGGTATTCTAGCCGGCCCGTATCTAACCTTTCTTGCAGGACTCATCGTCTTTATAACGAGAGGAGGTTTAATCGGGAGCAGCAACAATATAACTGTGACGCATCACTGGGCATGTTGGCAATACTTCAAACCCATTAAAGCACTGAAGAGGAGGAAGATGCTTCACAGGCGATACATTATCATTACCTAGAACCATGTCTACAAGGCTACAACAAAATAGTTGTTTGAACAAGAGAAATCAACAAACACACGTTCTTTCTTTATACTAAGTTACAACCTGTATCTCTTTCATCTTCGTATGAATGGCAACTTTGAATTCAAATAAAGAGATTAAAGACATTGAATGATGATCAGAAGTTGCAAGTTTTCACCTACGGGGATGTAGGAAAGCAAATAAAATCCTCATCTTGACAGGAATTTCAGCAATGTTCTGTTGGCTTTCCTCAGAAATTTACCAAGCCAATCTTGACTCCATTGGTTTTCTGAAGCGTCAATAAATTCATTTTGAACAAACGTAATTCAACTATGAAGTAAAGAAATAATGGATATGTAATATATGTAACAGGGGGCATTTTGGTCTTTCTACTGGTATTTAGGATAGACTATGTCTTATGTATTAGTTAGAGGGGCAAGTGTGTAATTTCAATCCTTTTGTTTCATGGTATGTAATTGGGGTTTGGGGTTTTTGGTTTCAGTTGGATTGAAACACTCTCTTTCCTCTCTTTCTCTCATTCTCGAGTTCTCTGGTGTTCTTGTTCTTCCTATGTGCAAGAAGCTTCGGTTGGATGCTCTCCCTTTGATCTTTGGTTGTGTGATTGACTTTTATGAAGGTGGTTTAACAGCTCTTGCTGTTGGAGCGTGAAGGTGTCTCTATGATGCTCTCGGTTGTGCACTCAAGGAAGGATTGAAGCTAGGGTTCATCTGTGGTTATAGTTGTGGTTGTTCCTAGTCTTGGTTATTATCTTTCATGTCTTTTGTATAGAGTTCTCTCACTAATCATAGGGCTGTAATCCTTCTCTGTTATTCGATGATTGCATGAGCTTGGTGAGTGCTCAACTCATCCTTGGACGTAGGTCTCAGGACCGAACCAAGTAAAACCCTGTGTCTTGCTCTGATATCTTTCTTCTCTTCCTTTCTTTGTTAATCCGTTGCATATTAGGTTAGATTTTCTTAACAGTTTTGGCATCAGAGCTTCGTTTATGTTCTTGGCTAGACTTGTTAATACCTAATTAACCTAGTTTACTCTGTTCATACAATTTTCTGTTAGTTCTAATCATTCTATATGCTTTGCGCTGATGATACACTTCTCCTATTTCGGTTTCAATTTTTGGTAAACCCTAACCTCTGACCGAAACCCTAATCTAGGGTTTTACTAAAATTAAATTAGGGCTTTTATGTAATTGATTGTGTGGAGTAGTTTGTATATAAATTCCCTATTTATTGACTTGAAATTGCAATTTGATTTGGCTCTGTTAACCTGTACATTGGTTCGGCCATTAGGGATTGCTTGTATAATTTGGGATTTTTGTTTGCGGCAAAGCGGATATCCTCCGCGCAATGCCACGAATTCGACACCTGTCCTTTAAATATCAGACGATTAGAAATGAAAAGCGATATTAATGTATGTTTTACACTTTAAGTTTTAAAGTTTTTTAAATTTACAATTAAAACCCAACGTTCGTCAACTTACGTCTTCATCCTCTAATTCTCCGTCAAGCAAACCTGATCTGCAAACCTGATTTGGATCTTCGAGATGCTGAGAATTTTATACGTTGCTCAGCAGCAACAACGAGACCAAGGGCGATTAGATCAAAGATGAAGATGATGATCAAATGCAGTTTCGAAGCCATGGATACGCAGCAGATTTGTCCGTACCCTGTATCTTCACCAGGGCAACAAAGAGAAGAAACCCAATAGCCAACAACCGAGAAGGATTTCTGGGTACAGGGGAAGAGGAGATAAAAGAGAAGGGATAGCAGCCGACACAACAGAAGACAACAGAGAAGAATTTCATTGCAGCTTTTTAATCTCGTCGTCGTTGTTTTAATTGAATCATGGTCACAGTTACGACAAAGATAAACCAAGCTTTCCAAGTTGCTCAAAATCAGACCTTTTGGTTGCTCAAAATCAGACCTTTTGGTTGCTCAAAATCAGGCCTTTCGGTTGCTCAAAATCAGGGCTTTTGGTTACTTGGCATTTGTGGTAAATCTCTAATGGAAATTTCAGAATATCTTTGAAAAAAATCAAATCGTTGTGGTAAATCTCTAATGGAAATTTCAGAATATCTTTACAAAAATCAAATCGTAATTTCTCCACATCAGGAGCATCAAAGATCCAAATCAGGTTTTACAGAGAATCAGAGGAAGAAGAAGGTAAGCCGAACAGCCCGATGAGGGTGGGCTTTGATTGTAAATTTAAAAACTTAAAACCTAAAGTGTAAAACATAGGTTAATATCCCACTTTTTATTTCTAACCGTCTGATATTTAAAGGACAGTGTCTCGGTTCGCAGCAGTGCGCGGAGGATATCCGCTCTATCGCGAACAAAAATCCTATAATTTGGGGCTTTTATGAATAGCATGTTGCTTATATGAATTATTTCATAATTATAATCTGATATTAATCAAGTCTTAATCCTTAGGTTATTAATTGCATATAGTTTTGAATATCTGATTTGTCTTGTTGCTTACTGTTAACAGCTTTGTTTATTATTATTAAAGAGTAATAATCCGTTATAGTTTTAGAATTTGTTACCTATTCTCTTGTTTCAAATATGATATTATCTTACCATATATTTCAGAAACTGTTTAGTTAAATTCTGAAATTTGTTTAGTATATAATATCAAGTGTATTATTGTTTTTAATAAGTCAGATATAATCTGACTGTATTCTTTTGTCATGGCCCCAACCCGGTATGAGTTGGAGAAATTTGATAGTAAGGGAGACTATATGGTATGGAAGAACATGATGCATGCCATTTTAGTTCAAAATGGATGCCATAAGGCTCTAAAGACTGATAGAGAGGTCTCTTTGTCCATGACTGAAGAAGAAAAAGAAGATATGCAAGATATGTGCTATAGCACTATCATTTTGCACTTGAGTAACACCGTGATGAGAAGGGTAAGAGATTGTAAGACTGCAGCCTAGGTTTGGCTTAAACTTGAACAACTCTATATGGCTGCCTCTATACCAAATGTTACATTATTGAAAGAACAATTATTTAGTTTCAAAATGGATGCGTCTAAGTCTTTAACTGATAATGTAGAGGACTTTTATAAATTGTCATGTGATTTGATTGATTTAGATAAAGAGTTATCTGATAATACCCTTGCTATCCTATTATTGAAATCTTTGCCTGATTCTCATGTTGGTGTTAAGAATGCTATTAAATATGGTAGAAAGTCTATAACCCTTGATGATGTGATGGAAGTATTGAAAATTAGGGATATAGAATCGAAAATTGAGAGGAAGGTAAAGCATGTGAGTGAGGGTTTGTATGTTAATTCTGATAATAGAAGTGTGTATGAAACTGAGAAGAACAATAATAATAATAATAAGAAAAAGAAGAAGTTTGTTGCAAAAAATGATAATGTAAGTACAAATCATAATTTTAATGGAAAGTTTAATAATAATAAAATGATTTGTTATTATTGTAAGAAAGAAGGACATTAGAAAGTATTGTAGAGAGAGGCTTCAAAAGATACAAAATGAGAATAGAAATGAGAGAATGGAAGCTACACATGTAGTTGATGTGACTAGTGATGCACTAGTGGTTTCCCCTTGTAGTGATCATGATGCTTGTATCTTAGATTCAGGTTGTTCCTTTCATATGACTCTTAGAAGGGAGTGGTTTATCACTTTTGAGTCTATTAGAGGTGGTAATGTGTTAATGGGTAATGATCATGCTTGTGGGGATTGGATCAATTAGACTAAAATTGAATGATTGGACTGTTGGAAATCTAGAAAAGGTGAGACATGTGCTTGGAATTAGGAGAAACCTGCTGTCTTTGAGTCAGCTTGATGCTAGGGTTTTCATTACACCTCTAGGGATGGTTCTCTTAGGGTTATGAGGGGTAGTAGTGTAATTCTAGCTGTTGATTTGAAGAATGGTTTATACTTCTTAAATGGAAGTGTGGTTTTAGGGGCTGCATCAGTCTCTAGTGGGGTTCTTAGTGAGGTGGAGCTATGGCATAAGAGATTGGGTCATATAAGTAGTAAGGGGCTTGGACACTTGTACAAAAGTGGCCAGATAAGTCTTAAGAAATTTAGCCCTTTAACTTTTTGTGATGTGTGTGCCATGGGTAAGCTCTATAAGACTAAATTCCCTCATTCTTCATATAAAACCTCTCATGTACTTGAATATATACATTCTGATTTGTGGGGAAATCCAAATGTACCTTTGTCTCTTTCAGGTGCCCAATATTTCTTGTCTATTATTGATGATTATTCTAGAAAGATTTGGCTGTATTTTCTTAGGGATAAATCAGCTGTCTTTAATAAGTTTCTAGAGTGGAAAGTTTTGGTCGAAAATCAAATTGAAAAGAAAATCAAGAAACTTAGAACTGATAATGGTCTTGAATTTGTGAATGAAAAGTTTCTAATTTTTTGTAAGGAACATGGTATTACTAGACATAGAACATGCGCTTGTACTCCTCAGCAGAATGGAGTGGTTGAAAGGATGAATAGGACAATCATGGATAGAGTTAGATGCATATTGATTGAATCTGGCTAAGTAAGAAATTTTGGGCTGAAGCTGCTACTACAACTTGTTATGTCATTAACAAATCTCCTTATTCCTCTATTGACTTTGAAACACTTGATTTTAGGTGGAGTAAAGTACATACTGATTACAATGTGTTAAAACCCTTTGGTTGTGTTTGTTTTGTTCATCAAAACAAGGGTAAGCTAGAGCCTAGGGGTAGGAAGTGTGTCTTCCTAGGGTATTCTTTAGGTGTTAAAGGATATAGGCTTTGGTGTTTACAAGATAAGAAGATTGTAATTAGTAGAGATGTGAAGTTCAATGAATTTGAATTTCTGAAAATTGATTCATCTAGTGTTAGATCTAACTCCCATGATCTAGATAAGACCATATTTGAGGTGGAGTTAGGGGATAAATCTGAGACTGAGATTGATGAATCTGATCCTAAGGTTGAGGATGATGATCTAGAAACTGGTAGTGGTTCTTTAGAGGTTAAAGAAGAGCTTAAATATGAGGATCATTTACATGATTATTTATTGGCTAGAGATAGGTCTAAAAGAGAGATTAAGAGGCCTTCTAGATATGCTAATATGTGTGAATCTAATTCTAGTCCAAATCTGATTTCTTATGCTCTTAATGTGGCTGACCAGCTTGAGGGATGTGAGCCTAGAACCTATAAAGAGTCTCTTGAATGTGGGGAAAGCAAGCATTGGCTTGTTGCCATGGAAGATGAGATGGAATCTTTAATGAAAAATCAGACTTGGACTCTTGTTGATAGACCCAAAGGAAATAAACTAATTGGTTGTAAGTGGGTTTATAAATTTAAGGCTGGTATTCCTAGTGTAGAACAACCAAGGTATAAGGCAAGATTAGTAGCTAAGGGTTATTCTCAAGTTGAGGTAATAGATTATAATGAAGTGTTTTTACATGTTGTGAAACATACTTCTTTTAGAGTTCTTCTTGCCCTTGCTGCTCTCTTTGATCTTGAACTTGAACAATTGGATGTTAAAACTGCATTTTTGAATGGTAAGTTAGATGAGCAAATATATATGATTCAGCCTGAGGGCTTTGTTGTGAAGGGGAGTGAGACCAATGTCTTTGTTGTTAAGGTGATTGTATGGCTTAAAACAGTCACCTAGGCAATGGTATAAAAGATTTGATGAATTCATGCTCAAGAATAGTTACAAAAGAAGCTCTTATGATAATTGTGTTTATTATTGTGAGTTTAGCTCTAATTCTTTCATTTATCTCTTGCTTTATGTTGATGACATGTTTATTGCATCAAAGGATAAATCTCAGATTTGTAAACTTAAGTCTATGTTGAAATCTAAATTTGAAATGAAAGATTTAGGGGCTGCTAAAATGATTCTTAGCATTGATATTCATAGGGATAGGCCTAGTGGTGTTTTGACCTTGTCTCAGGTTGGTTGTATTCATAAACTTGTTAACAAGTTTGGACATGATAATATTAGAACTGTTAATACTCCTCTTGGTGCTCATTTCAAGCTTAGAATGGATTCTAATGCTACTATAATTGATAAACCATATCAAGAATGTGTTGGTAGTCTTATGTATTTTATGGTTTTTTGTAGGCCTAATATTGCTTATTCAGTTGGCCTTGTTTGTAGATACATGAATAGGCCATGTGATTCACATTGGGATGCAGTTATGTGGTTGTTGAGATATCTGAAAAATTCTGCATCTTATAAGATTGTTCATGATAATTCTTGTGTTAATAAGCTAGGCATTATTGGATATTGTGACTCTGATTTTGCCTCTGATAAGGATAAGAGAAGATCCATAACTGGATACTTGTTTACTATTGGTGGGAATCTGGTAAGTTGGAAGTCCACACTCCAACATGGGGTGGCACTTTCAACCACTGAGGCTGAGTACATTGCCTTGTCTGAGGCTGTTAAGGAATGCATGTGGCTTAAGGGGCTTCTAGGGGAGCTTGGTTTTGATGACTTGCATTCTCTTGTTTATTGTGATTCTCAGAGTGCTTTGTGTCTTGCTAGGAACAGTGTGTTTCATGAAAGAACAAAGCATGTTGATGTAAAGTTGCATTTCATTAGAGATATAATTGCTAAGGGTTTAATTGATATATGTAAAATAGATATTTCTATTAATCCTGTAAATATTATGACTAAAGTTGTACCTGTTGATAAGTTTAAGTCTGCCTTAAACTTATTGAAATTATTATCTCTATAGTTTGCTTTACATTGTTTTTATATTTGTTTGATGGATTGTGTTTACTCTCAGGTTTATGCATCGTCAAAATAACATAGTCAAGGTGGAGAGTGTAATATATGTAACAGGGGGCATTTTGGTCTTTCTACTGGTATTTAGGATAGACTATGTCTTATGTATTAGTTAGAGGGGCAAGTGTGTAATTTCAATCCTTTTGTTTCATGGTATGTAATTGGGGTTTGGGGTTTTTGGTCTCAATTAGATCGAAACACTCTCTCTCCTCTCTTTCTCTCATTCTCGGGTTCTCTGGTGTTCTTGTTCTTCCTGTGTGCAAGAAGCTTCAGTTGGATGCTCTCCCTTTGATCTTTGGCTGTGTGATTGACTCTTATGAAGGTGGTTTAACATCTCTTGCTGTTGGAGCATGAAGGTGTCTCTGTGATGCTCTTGGTTGTGCGCTTAAGGAAGGATTGAAGCTAGGGTTCATCTGTGGTTACAAGTGTTGTTGTTCCTAGTCTTGGTTATTATCTTTCATGTCTTTCGTATAGAGTTCTTCACTGATCATAGGGTTGTAATCCTTCTCTGTTATTCGATGATTGCATGAGCTTAGTGAGTGCTCAACTCATCCTTGGACGTAGGTCTCAGGACCGAACCAAGTAAAACCCTATGTCTTGCTCTGATATCTTTCTTCTCTTCCTTTCTTTGTTAATCCGCTGCATATTAGGTTAGATATAGTCAATGGATACTACTATGTACGTCCTTCCTCTCAATGTCTTGGTGAATTTTTCCATTATGTTCATTCCTCACATTGCAAAGGGAATTGGGTCAAGAATGGATGTTAGGGGAACTATTGGTTTTGTCAGCACAACAGAGTGCATTTGACAACTTCTACACTGACGAACATACTCTACGGCATTTTCCTGCATCTTTGGCCAATACAACCCAAGCGGAGGACTTTATGTGCTGACACTCGTCCTCCCATAAGCGCACAACAGATCCTCTCATGTACTTCCACTAATTCATTTTGCGAGCCCTTGGGTCCCGGACACCTTATCAATGGCCCTGCGAATGATCTTTGGTGGAGCCTCCCATTCTGAAGAGTAAACCTTATAGATCTCATTTGGACTGATCAAGCTTCCTTTGGATCCTCAGGTAGTCGATCATCTCGTAGGTAGTCTATAATTGGATTCATCCAGGTTTGTCCTTCTATGTACGTTACTTCGGATGGTTTGGTGCTCGGGAAATTTAGCTCTTCTATACATAATGTCTATCCGAGAGTCTTTGGCTTTGCATTAGCTGGTCTGGATAGTTCATTGACATCTCATTCTCCTTTCTTGGGATTTGAGAGATTTGGAATTTTCTAAATTCTTTCACCAACTGCTTTATTATTTCTAGATATTTGACCAGCCTAGGATCCTTCATTTCGATATCTCCTTGAACCTGATTCACCACCAATTGTGAATCACTGTAGATCACAACTTCTAGTACTGCAAGTGCTTTTGCCAGCTGAAGGTCAGTGAGGAGGGTCTTGTACTCGACTTCATTATTACTTGAGTGCATACCGAATAAGAAAACCTCCAGGGCTTTTCAAAAGAATTTCTGCCCCTCCTCCTTCTATTACTTATCTGTCGATGTAGAAATCCCATTTCTCTGGGCTTGGTGGTTCAACTATTTCTAATGTAGGGGCTGTTTTTTGGACCACAAAGTCCAACAACGCCTATGCCTTGATTTCCATTAGGGGTTTGAAGTCAGCATAGTACTCACTCAACTCTATCGACCATGCCACCATTCGTCCTAAAAGATTAGGTTTGTGAAGTACCTTCTTTAAAGTGAAATTGGTGAGTACTTTGATCAGATGCGCTTGAAAATAAGCTCTTAACTTCCTCACCGCCATCATCAACTCTATGATATGTTTCTTGACCTCGCGAGTATCTGGTTTCAGCGTCAAGAAGAACATGATTGACATAATAAATAGGCAATTACTCCTTACCTTGTTTCCAGACAACAACTACATTCACTGCTGAAGGTGAGGTTGCCAGTATAATTGTAGCTTTTCACCCTTCTTTGGTTTGGACAATAGAGGAGGCCTCCCTAGTAATTTATTTAAGTTTTCAAAACCCTTCGACATTCCTCTTGTCCGTTGTACATTTTTATTACCTTTAAGATTCTTCAATGCCTTGAAGAATGGCTGGCACTTCTCTCCTGACCGCACTATGAACCTATTTAGGGTTGCTACTCGTCTACTTAAGCATTCAACATCCCTTTGGAGGTTCCATATCGATCAAAGCCTGAATTTTTCCCAGGTTTGCTTCAATTCTTCATTGTGAGACCATAAATCCCAAGAATTTTTTCAAGGAAACTCCAAACACACACTTTTTTGGATTAAGGAGCATTTGGAACTTTCTCAATACACCAAATACCTTTGTTAAGTCGGAGATGTGCCTTGATTGAGCATGTCATCCACATAAGCTTTTATCTTTCACCCAATCAAATCTTTGAAAATCTTGCTTACTACACTTTGATAGGTGCACCAATGTTCTTCAGCCCAAATAGCATTACCTTATAATAGTAGCTTTCTCTATCGGTCATGAATGCCGTAAACTTCTTATCATTCTTATGCATTAGGATCTGATTATACCCCGGGTACATGTCCATGAAGCTTAAGGTCTCAATCATGTCGTAGCATTAATAAGAATATTGATTCGAGAAAACGGGTAACAATCCTTTGGACATGCCTTATTCGGATCGGTGTAGTCAATGCACATCGGTTACTTTCTGTTTGCATTCTTAACCATGATAACAGTGGCCAACTAGGTCATGCACTCAGTTGGCTCAATAAACCCCGAACACTTCAACTTGTCGACTTTAGATCTGATGGCTTCATGTTTCTTGAGCAAGAAATTTTTTTTTTTTTTTTTTAATAACTGGTTTGGCTTTTGGGCCGATCCAAAGCTTATGCTCAGCTATGCTTCGATTTATTCTAGCATCTCTTCTGCCGACCACTCAAATGCGTCCATATTTTCTCGAAGGAACTTCTTCAACTCCCTTTTGAAATCTTCTGGCTGCTCTAAATCGATAAAGGTTCCCTTTACCTCCAAATAAGGGTCTAACTATAAACAATATAACTATTCCATGGGTTCGGGTCTCTACATTGTCTCTTCATCTAGATTGTCCCGAACTCCAATGGCCATGGTCACAACCTTCTTTGAGAAATGAGGTGGTAGACTAAAATCTCAAGCACAACCACATTCATTTAGATATGCTATTGATGTTTGTGGTCTTTGTGTTTTGCATTGTGTAGGTCCAACTTCTTGTGGCCAAATAAGCAGAAAGGGAGAGCACTTATTAAAGAGGATATTGACAAGGTGTTCTGTAAAAATGTGTTGTTCCATTGGCCTAAAATGAAGGTGTTGTCATTGTTGGCAACTTAAGTGGGCTTTGATATGGAAATTAGATTTGAGAGAAAGAATCCAATTCAAATAAAGAAAACTCAAGAATCCCGTTTTTGAGGCTCTCTAGAGAAAGAATACAATTCAAATAAAGAAAACTCAAGAATCCCGTTTTTGAGGCTCTCTAGAGAAAGAATACAATTCAAATAAAGAAAACTCAAGAATCCCGTTTTTGAGGGTCTCTGTCCAGCGTTGATCAACCCTTTCATCGGATGGTCATACAGTGTCCGATTGAGCCGATTTTTGGAGGAGAACTTTACGACTTCTTGATCTTGCAATCCAACGGTGGGATTGTTCATTGGAGATCTCTAAGTTAGTCCGATTGGTACGTCAAAACACTCCTTGTTTAAGTCAAATAGGAACTCTGAGTTTGATTCAAACTCTGAGTCCAGTTTTGATCAACCTCTTCATCGGATGGTCATCCAGTGTCCGATTGAGCCGATTTTTGGAGGAGAGCTTCACGACTTATTGATCTTCAAATCCAACGGTGGGATTGTTCATTGGAGATCTTGAAGTTAGTCCGATTTGTACGTTAAAACACTCCTTGTTTAAGTCAGATAGAAACTCTTGAGTTTGATTCAAACTTTGAGTTAAATTAATCTATAAAAGGAGAGCAAACTCCAGCAGAAGAGGTGGACGTTTTGAGGAGCTTGGGAATAGCGTGGAGGTCAAACCAGAAGACGTTGGTTGGCTATGGAGATCTGAAGCTTGGGAATAAGAAGTCTTTTTTTTTGCTGAACAAGAAAGAAAGTGAAAGAGAAGAAAAAAGAAGAAGCAGAAGAAAAGAAGGGAACATGGTTGTATGGCTTTTTTAAAGAGAGAAAACTGAAAAAGATTGAAAAGAAAAAAAAGTAGTTGGAGAAAAAGAGAAACAAGTATTGTTACCATGCATCTTACACAAGTTGAGGTAACCCGTATTCACAAGTGATTGTCTATTATTTTCTAGGTTATGTTTAGTGATGAAGAATCTAGCTCATGAATGTAATTTGGGGAACTTGAATTATTGGTTTACATTGTGACCTAGCAAGTTGGAGCTTATCTAGGGGGTTGGGGTTGGTGCCCTTGTCTGAATTGCATTTTAGACTAAAGCAGGGATTGGTGTTCCTGGACTGTTGTAGCTGTCAAAATATCTAAGAGTGTATTGAGTAATATACAAAACCCTAGGTAGGGTATTATTCCGTGGATGTAGGCAATTTGGCCGAACCACGTAAACTCTGGTGCATTGCGTTTTTGTTTATTTTTCTTTATTGCACATATTGGAGTGCCTTGATTGCAGAGTGGTTGTACACTGTCTAGTAGACCCAGCCACATTGTGGTGAATTTTTTAAGACACTGATTCACCCCCCCTCTCAGTGTCAATCTGGGAATAACAATTGGTATCAGAGCAGGTTCCCGTGAAGAGAAGTGTAACCACTTCGGGATTTGATCAGAGAGTTTGTAAGAATGGCCACAAGTGAAGGCAGCTCCAAAGACTTTGGAAAAATTCCTATTTTTGATGGTACAGGATATGTTTTTTGGAAAAGAAGAATGCAGATATACATTGGATCTCTAGGGTATGATGTATGGCAGTCTGTGATTAATGGCTATGAGGAATAAGTAGCTTTGCTTATAGACAATGAGGCAAAAATGTCTTATGCACACAATCTCAGGGCATTAAATGCTATCATATTTGGGCTGAATGAAGAAATCATGGCTAAAGTAATTGACTATGATACAGCTAAAGAAGTTTGGGACAGGTTGATAAGCATCTATGAAGGGGACATCAAAGTTAAGAAAGCCAAACTGCAAATCTTCAGAGCACAATTTGAAAGTCTTAAGATGACTGAAGAAAAAGACAATGACTCAACTGATGAGGTTTTATTTATGGCTATTGAAGATGATGAATCACCTCAAACTAAAAAAAAGTCTGATGATAATGAAGACACTAAAGGTGAAATTGATTATGTTGGTGAGTTGTACTATGCCTTGCTTGATCTCAAAAAGGAAATGAAGAAAAATAGAGAAATTAAGAATCAACTTGAAAATTCTGAGACAACAATCAAAAAGTTGACTGTCACAATTAGTGAATTGGAGCATGTTATAAATGACTCATCATCTTGCCTCTCTCTCAAGTGTATAGAGTGTGAAGAACTTGAGAAAGAAGTTGGAAGGTTAAGATCAGAACTTGAAGGAGAACAAAAGAGGAGTTATTTAGAAGCTACCACATCATCCACTCCAGTTACATTGAACTTAAAGGACAAGACAGTTGAAAATCAAGTGACAGGGACTACTCATTTTACTTCTACTTGGGGAAGAGATAAGGTACTAGATCAGATCTTGAGTGTTCAGAGGTCACCTCATATTAAAACTGGTCTTGGATACTCAAAGGGGGAATGTTCAAATGTAAATAAGACCAATGGAAATAGAAATACAACAAATCCAATGAGTCTTGATGAGGAGCACCAAAAGAATCCATATATTGGGAAGACAAAGCCAAATATGAGTAAAGAAGGCAATACTGGAGCTTATCATAAAACATTTAATGGTCAAGGCTTTAATGGGTATTGTTATGGATGCAACAACTTTGGACATAAAGTGGCAAACTGTAGAAGACAAAACAAGGTTGTGGCATTCAACAACATAAACAGATTTGCTCCATTGGATAAGGTTAAAATAGAATGCTTCAGGTGTTTCAAGTTGGGACATATTGCAAGGTATTGTTGGACTGCTCTTCCTTCACAGAAGGAGATAAACCTTCCCCAAAAGCTAGCTCAAAGACATGCACAAACAATTCAAAGAAAATCGAGGGAACCTATTGATGTATCAGATAAAGCGGTTTGGGTTGAGAAAGGACAAAAAGGAAAAATGATAAATTCCTTGGTAGTTCAAACAGCTTTCAAGGCTCATAGTAGCGAGACACCTTGGATTCTTGATAGTGGGTGTTCCACACATATGACAGGTGACAAGAATAGGTTCTTAAGCCTTGATGTAGTGAAAGGTGGTTCAGTGAGATTTGACAACAATGATGAGGCCAAAATTGAAGGTAGAGGCTCAGTTAAGCTGGATAAAGGAAAGTTAAAGTCCAATAATGTTCTATATGTGAGTGGGCTCAAACACAATCTTCTTAGTGTGAGCCAAATCTGTGATGGTGGATATGAAGTTCTTTTCACTAAAAAAGGTTGTGAAATCAAGAAGCCAAAAAATGGCAAAGCAGTGGCTTTAGGAACCAGAACAACCGGAAACTTATATGTCTTATTAAACACTAGTGAAGACAGGGGCATGGTGAGTCAAGAGGATGAAAGCTTGTTATGGCATAAGAGATTAAGAGTAAAGCTTGGGGTTGTGGCTCCAAGGGGGAGTAAGTGAGAAAATACATAGAACGTCATCTCTCCATAAGATAGGAAGATGCGGTGGGCACTCCTATGGAAGAGTCTATGTAGGGGGAGCTCTATGGTAGGGGGAGCACAAAGCACCCTTTGTACTTATTGTCAAAGGGGGAGAGAAAAGAGAAAAGGAAGTTGAGTTGCCAACAATCCCAAAGGGGGAGATTGTTGTTCCATTGGCCTAAAATGAAGGTGTTGTCATTGTTGGCAACTTAAGTGGGCTTTGATATGGAAATTAGATTTGAGAGAAAGAATCCAATTCAAATAAAGAAAACTCAAGAATCCCGTTTTTGAGGATCTCTAGAGAAAGAATCCAATTCAAATAAAAAAAACTCAAGAATCCCGTTTTTGAGGGTCTCTGTCCAGCATTGATCAACCCTTTCATTGGATGGTCATACAGTGTCCGATTGAGCCGATTTTTGGAGGAGAGCTTCACGACTTCTTGATATTCAAATCCAACGGTGGGATTGTTCATTGAAGATCTCTAAGTTAGTCCGATTGGTACATCAAAACACTCCTTGTTTAAGTCAAAGAGAAAAGGAAGTTGAGTTGCCAACAATCCCAAAGGGGGAGATTGTTGTTCCATTGGCCTAAAATGAAGGTGTTGTCATTGTTGGCAACTTAAGTGGGCTTTGATATGGAAATTAAATTTGAGAGAAAGAATCCAATTCAAATAAAGAAAACTCAAGAATCCCGTTTTTGAGGGTCTCTAGAGAAAGAATCCAATTCAAATAAAGAAAACTCAAGAATCCCGTTTTTGAGGGTCTCTGTCCAGCGTTGATCAACCCTTTCATCGGATGGTCATACAGTGTCCGATTGAGCCGAATTTTGGAGGAGAACTTCACGACTTCTTGATCTTCTGATGCGTCCAAAATCTGCTCAGCTCTTGGATCTCCACGTGATGTCCTGCAAAACGAAAGCGTCAGATGTGGCCCGACTGCTGGGGTCGGGAGTCCACCTCCGAAGGCTAAGTCAGTTGATGAACTTAATCACAAACGGCTCTGCTAGAAACACAGAGCTAATGAATGAAGAAACGGGAAAGGTGATCTAGATAGCAGGACGCTGATAGTTTAGGTCTATCAGTATGTATCTGAACCTGAGTCTCAGATAGTATTCTCCTTGATCGATTGATCCGTCCCTCACCTTGTATGGTAATGAGGTTTATATAGAGTGTACCTTCGAATCTCCTTCGTTGGATGCACTCGAGCCTTCTTCGGGTAGTCGTTGGATCTCATTAGTAAGATCCGTTGAGCGATAGACTTCTACTAGTTTGGGCTAGTAGAGGACTCCGAGATAACCGTTAGGTTATGCGATAGTTATCCCTTTGATGATGATTATCCGCAGCCGTCGCTTTGAGTCTCGTTGTCATCGTGGTGATTACCCTAATCCATAAGTAAGATTAGGGCACGCTTGCAGCCGAATAATCTTACTTCTTCAGCAAGCCATCTTCTGGATCCGGTTCGCTCGGGAGCGATTCGGTTTTCTCCGTCTCGACCGGGGTCGGGGTCGGACCAGGTATGAACCCGGTCTGATCATAAACTCTCCATATCACGAGCCCCCTGCACTGCGTTCGGTCGATCCCGAGGGCTTGGTTTTTAATCGGGTTCGTCGTCGGGTGATGATCTCTGCGTGCTTCATTAAATGTCATATCACATTTAATGCGGTGGTCACTTTTCCTCGAGCGTTGTGAGTGTAAGGCCACATGTCTTTGTTGCAGTTGATCTATCGTGGCTCACGTCATCCAAGCGACGGTTTCCGAACGCCTATTTCGGATTCATGAGTTCAAACTTTCAAAACGTCTCTGAATCTTGATCGTCAATTTTGAATCAATCTCGATTGTTCAGATTCCCGAACACTCGTGCGGGAGTTTTAAAAGCGGTTCGTTGTCTTCGTAGGTTTCATTCTTCCCGTCTCGGAATTTGAACCTTTGTCGTCGCTTCGCGCCTTCCCGCTCTCAAGCTTCCGTCTCACCGAATCAGTAAGTTTACTGGTCTTTTCTTTTTGTAGTTTACTGAAACAAGTAATGGCGGACGATAGGGCTTCTTTAGTACCCCATGTTGGTGATAGCAGTGATGCTTTTGCTTCTCCTACCCCCGAACAGTCGGATAGTGATAACAAAACCCTAACCGTCCTCTGGCAGGAGTTCGCTGAAGTTTCTCAAAAAGGTTTTGAAAGAAAAACCGAAACTTCTCCCCGTCCTTGTCGAGTCCGGATCTTCCAAGATCGTTGATTCCTCTGGGCAACCTCAAACCTCCGGGTCCAATGGTGGGCCTGGCTCTGTTCCCTCCATTTATAATGGAGAAACTCTTCTTTCCGCTGTCCAAGATTTTGACCTTCCTTCCTCATATCAGGTTAGAGCTCCCCACCCTGATGAGAGGGTTGATTCATCCCTTTCGGGTGAATTTTCTCTGTACATAGATACACTGGAAAGCGGGGTTCGCTTTCCCTTTTTTAATCCTTTATTTTCCGCAGTTTTGAATCATCGGAACATTTGTCCCGGAATGCTCCTCCCCAATAGCCGGCGTCTCATCGTCGGCTTCTTGGGCTTGTGTTTCGAGCTTGGCATCACGCCATCTCTTTCTCTTTTTGTACATTTTCATGTTCTTTCTATCTCCCATCCTCCCGGATGGGTCTTTCTTTCCAAACGCAATAGGGCTGAACTTGATTGGAGGGGCAGCATCTTTGCCAAAGGAACTTGCCCTTCTAACCAATGGCGCGAACGATATTTTTTCTGTCGAGCGCCTCCATCAGATCTTAACTTCCCGACCACCTGGAGGAGGTTTACTTCTTCGTCCGAAAGTAACCGAGGCCTTCCCTTATCCAAAGAAGACAAGGCGGCCATCAGGAAGATCAAATCCATTCCGTGGTATCAAGAGATACATGGATATGAAATGGAGTATAACTCCATCCTTCAGTACTGGGGCTTGGCTCATTGTGAGCTTCTAACCATCATCCTTTGATTTGATCAAGTGATATGTCTTGAATTTCGATTCTTGTCCTTCTTCTTTGCAGTGCCTCCCAGAACGAACCCTGAAAGCCTGCGGGTGAAGGCCGCTAGAGCCGTTGTGACAGCCGAGGAACGATCGCCCAGGGTCTTGACTGTAGATCAAGAGGCTTCTCTTTCCTCTCCCGACCCCTCTTACAGGGGTATCAGGAATATCAGGCCTACAGCTGATGCTTCGGGTAAAGGGAAGAAACCAATGGTGGAGAGGGCCACCGTCTCCTCCTCCGTCCGAACCAAGAGGAGGCATGACACAATTGATGCTCCCTCCAACAAAAAATCCAAAGCTTCGACGGATGGTGAGGAAGTCTTCCTCCCCAGTGGACCCCGAAGATGACCGACAGTGGTCACTCGGGATCCCGAGAAAGCCGCAGAGTGGAGCTCTCTCGCCTTGCTCCTTCGATCGCCAGGAGTTTGAAGCCCCGGATGACACCTCCCTTGTGAGTCAATCTACAAGGTAACGGTCTTCTTGCTTATTTATGTTTTCATAATTTCTTATGACTTCTTCTGATGTCTTCCATCTTCCCAGGAATGCTGTGTTGAGTTTTTATCAACACATGGAAGCATTGAGCCGTGTTGGTCGCACCAGCCTCCTTGCCGCAAACTTGTGAAGAGAAATTGGCCAAGGCCAATTCTGAAATAGACCACTGACCGCAGCCTACCGTGGAGCTGCAGAAAAAGCATGAGGAAGAAGTGACCTCCCTCAAGGAAGCCCTTGAAGCTTCAAGAATTCGTGTCTCGCTGCCGAGCGCGAGGCCCAGAAGCAAAAGGCAGCTGCCACGTTGTTTGGTGACAGCCTTGAAATTAAGAGTAGGGATCTCGAAGAACATCTGAAGTTGGCAATCCCTAGCAAGCCTGAGCATATAAAGCCAAACCTTCGGAAGGAGTGCATTCGGAAATACCCGAACACAGCGTACCTTTCTCCGAATTGCTAGGTTTCTACAACATTCAAAGCTTATCGCATGGGGCGGAACGACGTTTGGGAGCAGATCCTTGGAACGATCCCCGACTTCGACACCGCTCCTTTTCGTGAGGTATGCCACCCGGAGGTCTTCGGGAAAGTTGGTATGGATCTCCCCGACCGGGCCCGGGGAGTAGATGATCCTTTTCCAGCCTGACCCTCAATATGAGGCATATCTAGATGACGAGCCGGCACTTCCAGAGGAGAAATCACAAGCCGAGTCTCAAGTTGTTGCTGTAGAGGATTCAGCCGATGACATTCTTGAGGAAGGCTCTTCTCGAGATCCCGAGAAAAGTCATCCCGACCAGTGGTCCCTCGGGCAACAATGAAGAAAAGGCTTAGGGTGTTGTTCCTTTGTAAAGATGTACCCTCATTTTAATGAATAGACATTTCTTTATTCATGTTGACCTCAAAATTTCCCCATCTCTTGTCGAAGTATTGCCTTGAATATCAAAGTATTAATGATAAAACTTATCACTTAACTCTTCATTCCTCGCCGAATAATGATCTTGTAGAAATATTGTGAAGATGCGTTTCGGGAAGATGCGTTAATCTTCCCCACTTCTTCATTTATTGCAAAGTCCGCACGTTTCCCTTCTCGCGAAGTTCAAACGTTTTCCGCTTTTTTGTGTACCATTCATCGTTTCCAATGAATCGGAAATACCTCCATTATTTTAATGGCAGTGCGACGATTGGAGGTTTCTCTGCATCAAGTGCTCGCTTCCACATGTTTCCATGTGGCATCCCTTCGACCGTTGATCTTGCTTTTTGCGGATTTCGAAGCGTCGTTTCGATCTGGGTCGTCGGTTGTCCTTAGCCTTCAACCGTCGTCTTATACCTGAGGCTATTTAAAGCCTTCGTGGGTACTCTCCATCTATCCCGACTTCGCAAGATAGATTTGCTAAAGTGCCAAAGCAACCTTTCGTCCTTCGGCCCGCCTCCGTATTCCTCGTACTCCAACGATGCCTCTATCCATTTCTCGAACAAGTGAGTTTTTTGATTTCTCATCTCTTTCCCCTCTTCTCCCCAAAGTAAATTGCACAGTAGTTATACTTGGGGTTTAGTTTGTTGGTCTCTGTCGATGCTTTAGAAAACTAGGGTTTCCCCATTGTTGCTGTCGTTTATTTCTGTACTGATACTTGTTTTTTTTTTTTTTTTTTTATAGTGGCTCCCAAGATCAACCCAGACTTTATCAGAGCAAAATCTCGCAAGAATAGCGTTCCGTCGGTGGTGATTGGGGCCAGTGCGGTGGTTTCAGCTGGTGAATCCTCCAAGCGTAAGGCGATTGCTGGCGGTGAATCTTCAAGTCAGATTCCTGCAGCTTCTGTTGATGCCGTCCCTGCGCCTTCTTTGCCCGAAGTGACCGCTTGTCTTTCCCAGGAAGATCTTGATCACTCCGTTGCCGATGGTGCTGGCGGCAATCCTGCTGGTGAGCCTGTTGGTGAGCCTGTCGGTGCACCCCCGAAGGAGACTCTTCGGGCATCTGAGGCAACTATGTTGGCGTCTGATGAAGGTGTGGCCCCAGCAGGTGCTGCTCCTATTTCTAACTCTAGTGCTTGTTTGGCATCCTCCTCCTCTCCTTCTGAGTTGGAGGATTTTGCCACCAGGAAGCGCCGTCGGGTGACAAGTGATGCAGCTCATCCTTCTCTTGATGTAGCTCATCCTTCTCATCCTTCGCCTGAATTAGTGTCAAACGAGTTTGACAAAGCGTTGGAATGGTGTACCGCCGCTCGAATGACTTCGAGAGCGCAGCTTCTTTCCAAACTTCCAGATGAAGTCTTTACGAAGTCACCGGTGATGTAAGTCTTTCTTCATTATCCTCTCGATTTTGAAAAATTACTTTTCTGCTCCTCGCTAACTCGAAAGTTGTTTGCAGGAGTCTTGTCGGTAACTTCCACAACCAAGTGGAAGCAAGCATTAGACTCGTAGAGGTTGAGCAATGAAGTTTCTAGGCTTCAGGGAATCTCTGAAGCTAAAGATGTTGAGATTGCTCGCCTTCGGAATCTAGCTTGGGAGGTGGCAGGAGAAAAGAATTCGATGATTGGTCGTCTTCGGTCGGATTTGGATGATGCCAGGGAGAAGATCCGGCGACTGGAACGGACAGTTGGAAAGTCGGAGCTAAAGGATCTCGAAACATTACCCGAAAGGCAAGCTATCGTTCCTTTGCCCGAATCCCTTCCAACCGATGTTCGCAGAGCTCGCGTCTTCAAGTATTTACACAAGAAGCCTTTTGTTGATATGCTGAATGCTTATAACTTGCAAAGGCGTACCGGGATGGTGAGAACGAAGTATGGGAATCAATATTAAGGAAAGATCCTCATTTTGATACGACTCCCTACAATGCTGTTTGCCATCCCGAAGTATTTACCAACCCGGGTATTCCTCCTCCCGACCTGGACCAAGGATAAGATTGATCCTCCACCTTCCGATCCGGATATTATGCAATATCCGGAAGATTCTCCCTGTTTATTCTCCGCCGGAAGAAGTCAATTATGACGAGCTCGTGCCGAATGCGAGTTTGGTCGAGGACCATTCTTCTCCCGGACAAGTCGGGCAAAGAGTATGAAATTGCAGAGGATTTTATGAATATTGAAATATTTTTGTAATCCTCATTTCTTCTTTTCCTCACCAATGGTTGACTCATATGTTTGTTCTAGCAAAGTCGCGTCGATCTTGTATAACTTGTTAACAATACCTGTAATGACTTTCTTCTTTGATCGAGATTATATCCAGCTCTTGTAATTGTTTTGATACCGGCCTCTTTGGATCTTCTCAAGAAATAAGAAATTACTTGTATCTTGAACTTTGCTAGCCACTTGAATCGCCGTTGCATTAGGTCTTAGTTGTCTGAAACAATGCCTACACTTAAGGATTTCCGGAGAAATACAATAAGTCTGAGAAGGAACTCACTCGGGTTTTAAACCGATGCCTTATACTTAAGGATTTCCGGAGAAATACAATAACTCTGAGAAGGAACTCACTCGGGTTTTAAACCGATGCCTTATACTTAAGGATAATTCAAAAATTCAATAAGTCTCGAAGGAACTCACTCGGGTATTAAACCGACGCCTTGCAAAAGGAACTCACTCGGATTTTCATCCGATGCCCCGACTTAAGAAAGTTCGAAAGATTTTCCATAAGTGTTGAAGTGTTGAAGGACCCACACGAATTTTCATCCGATGCCTTATAGTTGGATCTTGTTCTTGAATGTGTTGTATGATGCCCCCCAATCAAAAGATAGTTTGTTGAAAACCAAAAATAGCATTGATTGAGTTGAAAATGATTACATCACGAACAAAATTGAAATCATCTTCAAGGATAATACTTTTTGAGATGCCTAGCATTCCACGAACGATCCAATTCTTTCTGGGAATCAATGTTCTTTAGCTTGTAAGCTCCTGAACCGACCGGTTTCACAACCATATAAGGTCCTTCCCAGAAGGGTCCAACTTTCTTTGGTGACGCGGGTCGGAAGCTAGGGTGTTTCTCAACACCAAATCTCCGGCTAAGTACCGACGACTCTTCACTCGAGTATTATAATGAGACGCTATCCTTCTTTGATAATGTTGAGTTCGTGCTATTGCCTTTGCTCGAACTTCGTCCAACAAATCAAGACTATCAAGCAGTCCTTGTTCATTTGCTTTTTCCTCGAACTCACGATCCCGTAACGTCCCCGCCATTATCTCCACCGGTGCCAATGCTTCGGATCCATATGCCAACCTGAATGGAGTTTCTCCTGTAGGTGTTCGAACCGTAGTTCTATAAGCCCACAAGACATTATATAGTTCTTCGACCCAAGAAGCTTTGTCACCTTCGAGTCTTCTCTTTATTCCTTCCAAGAGCGTTCGGTTAGTAACCTCTACCTGGCCATTGCTTTGGGGGTATGCCACCGAGGACATACGATGCTCGATCATATATGTTCCACAGAATTGCTCAAATTGTGGACAATCGAACCGAGTACCATGGTCGATGACAATTATTTTTGGAATCCCAAAGCGATATATGATTGATTCAAGCACAAATTTCTCCACTTTTTTCTCGATTGTCGCAGTAATCGGCTTCTACCCATTTTGTGAAGTAATCAATTGCTACTATCGGATATTCCCGTCCGCCCGATGCCTTGGTGAATTTGCCCATGATATCAATTCCCCACATTGCAAAGGGAATAGGATTTAGAATTGAAGTCATAATTTCCACGGCGCTTCGACATCGTAGCATGAATTTGACAAGCTTACTACATCGACGAACGTAGTCCATAGCAGCTTCTTGGATCTTAGGCCAATATAACCCCAGTCTTAAAATTTTGTGGGCCAGTGGCTCGCCACCCATGTGAGCGCCACAAATTCCTTCATGAACCTCACCCAAAGCTGAGTTTGCTCCTTCGGGGCCTATACATCTCATAAGGGGTCCAAAGATAAGATATTTTATATAGTCTCCCATTCTCGAATGACAAATCTAGCTGATCGAATCTTGATCAACCTTGCTTCTACCGGATCCTCGTGTAACTTGTCATCTCTTAGATATTCAATTATTGGATCCATCCAAAGAACGTTCGCTTCAATATAAGAAATTTCTTTCTCATGATAACTTGGAAAAGTTACCTCTTCAATGTAGACCGAAGGGTCTAGATTCTTTTCCTTGGCATTGGCTAGTCGGGATAGCTCATCTCGCCATCGAATTTTCATTCCTCGAAATCTGAGATATCTTCAAATTTCGGAATTGGTTCTGAAATGCCCGCACTATCTCCCGATATTTTTGCAAGCGTGGTTCTTTAATGCCATACTCCCCCGGACTTGGTTGACTATAAGCCGAGAGTCACTATAAATAGTAACATCTGCAATAGCTAATGCCTTTGACAACCGAAGTCCCGCTATTAGGGCCTCATACTCCGCTTCGTTATTACTTGCATCAAATGCGAATCTCAAAGCATATCGAATAATAAATCCCGCTGGACTTTTTAATAGAATTCCAATACTGCTCCATCTTTATTACTCGAACCATCGACATATACCTCCCAAGTGGTTGGTATAATGGGATCCTCAATAGTGGGTTCCACCGGTGCAGTAGTTTCTACTACAAAGTCGGCTAATGCCCGAGCCTTGATTGCAGTCCCTGGGCTTAAAGCTCACTTGGAACTCACTTAGCTCAACCGACCAGATACCATCCTTCCGCACAAATCAGGTTTGTTAAGAACTTTACTAAGAGGAAAAGTTGTAAATACCTCAATTGGATGAGCCTGAAAATATGGCCTTAGCTTCCCGGCGGCCATCATGAGAGCCGAGCCCGCTTCTCAATCTGCGAATATCTCGTCTCCGCATCCAAGCAACACGTGGCTTACATAATAAATCAGCCACACTGTTTCTTATCTTTCTCTCCAAACAAGTACCGCACCGACCGCGGAAAGGGATGTCGCTAGATATAGCTGTAATATTTCCCCCTTCTCCGGGCCCGGACAGGATCGGTGGTTGTCCAAGTGCTTCTTTTAATTCCTCAAAAGCTTTCTAGCACTCTTCAGTCCATTTTGCTTCCTTATCGCCCTTCAGGTCTTTAAGTGCCTTGAAGAAAGGCAAACATTTCTCTCCGACTTGGAGATAAATCGATTTAAGGCAAGCAACTCTCCTCGTCAAACATTGTACATCCCGAACGGTTTTGGGAGCCTCCATATCAATCAGAGCTTGTATTTTGGCAGGATTGGCCTCAATTCCCCTCTGTGATACCATGAAACCCAAGAATTTGCCCGAGGAGACTCCAAAGGCACATTTTTCGAGGTTCAACTTCATTTGATGTTTCCTCAGCATCGAGAAAACCTCAATCAAATCTGCAATGTGATTTGCTTTTGTAAAGCTTTTCACCAAAGATGTCGTCAACATATGCTTCAACGTTCTTTCCTATCAGCTCTTTGAAAATCTTGTTGACGGCCCTCTGATATGTTGTTCCTGCATTCTTCAGGCCAAAAGGCATGACCTTGTAATAATAGCTTTCACGATCAGTCATAAAAGCCGTATACTTCTCATCTTCCTTATTCATAAGGATCTGATTATACCCCGAGTAGGCATCCATGAAACTTAAAGTTTCATACCCTGCAGTAGCATCTATCAAGAGGTCAATCCGAGGAACGGGTAGCAATCTTTTGGGCAAGCTTTGTTTAGATCCGTGTAGTCTGTACACATCCTCCACTTCCCATTCGCCTTTTTCACCATTACCACGTTAGCCAACCAAGTTGGGCACTCGATTGGTTCTATGAAACCAGAATTTTTAAGTTTTTCAACTTCTTTCCGAACGGCTTCATACTTTTCAATAGAGAAATTTCTTCTTTCTCGTATCACTTGGTTTCGCCTTAGGGTCTATCCGAGTTTGTGCTCTGCAATGGCCCGATCGATCCCCGGCATGTCCTCAGCAGACCATGCGAATACATCCTTATTCTCGTTGAAGAAATAACTTCAATTCATCTTTAAACTCTTCCACTGTTCGACCCGACATAAGTAATCTTTTTCACATCCTCGGTACACAGCTGGATTTGCTCCAGCTTTCTCCACCGGTTCGGGCCTTTGCATCTCCGTCTCTTCCCGATCATCTCGAACTTCTATGGGGAGGGCAAGAACCTTCTTCGGACCCTCCTTGTCTTTTAAATAGGCAACATAACACCGCCGAGAGATCTTCCGGGTCAGAGGAGACTTGACCGATTCCCATATCAGTCGGGAATTTTATCTTCAGGTGCTTTGTCGAAACAATAGCACCTATCTTGGATAAAGATGGTCGCCCGAGAATCATATTATAGGCTGGTAGTTCCCGAACCACCAGAAAATTGACTCGGACAGTTGTTTCTTTGGGAAAACTTCCAATGGAAAGATCCAACTGAACCGATCCTTCCGCTATCGTAGATGACCCCGCAAAGCCATATAGGTGTGTTGATGAAGGTTTCATCAAATCTTGATCCACCTTCAATTTTTGATACACTTCGTAAGAAATTAGGTCACTGCAGCACTCGTATCAATCAATACTCTATGTATTTCCCGCCGTGCAATCTCTACCTTGATGACTATAGCATCATCATGAGGTAAACAAACATCTCTCTCATCTTCTTCGCTAAAGGTGATAGAATCTTCACCATTCAGCTTCTTCCGCTTCTGCGCCTCTCCGGCTCCAACAAACTTGGATTTGGTTTTTAAACTCCGGAATGATTCGGGCTCTGGACCCCCGAAGATGGTAAGGATCGGTGACCGAGTAGCAGCTTCAATCACCTCCTTGCATTTTTTGGACTTCGGGGCCTCCCTTGATCGTTCTGAACTAACCGAACGATTCCTTTTAGGAGCAGCCGCACGTGGCCCGCGTGGCTCCTCCCTTCTCCTCGCTAACAAAACGGACAGATGTCCCCGAGATATCAATCTCTCAATATCTCGCCTTCGATGACGACAGTCATTAGTGTAATGACCATAGTCCTTGTGGAATCGGCAATACTTTTCCCGATCCTGCTGCTCTCCGGGTTTCAAAAGAATTTTAGGCGGCCACATCAAAATATTTTTCTTTTGAGGATATTCAAAATATCGGCCCGAGGAGCATTCAATGGAGTGTACTCACTTCTGCCGGGGGATCTTTGGCGCCAAGGTTGGGATCTTCCAACCCGATCACGAACATTCTTCTTTGGCTTCTGCTTCTGCTCAGGAGCCTTTTGTTCCTTATTGGAGACTTTATTATCTCCTTGGCGCGCATCTAGAATCTCCATGACTTCAGCCTCGCTTCGGCATCTTTGTACCAACTCAAGCATAAGTCGTGGGTATATCCCGTAGTAATAACTCCAGGAGCTTCCGATTTGTGAGTCCCGTGAATAGAGCGGTTCGGCTACTGTTCATCCAAGTTTTCTATCTCCATCGTCACTTTGTTGAATCTTTTCGGAAATTCTCTCGATCGATTCGCCTCTTTCCCCGTTTGACAAGAACAAGGTTTCTTCCGTTTTCTTGACCTCGCATCCCACTCCGGGAATCGCCCTATGAATTGGCGTGCCAATTCATCAAAGTTCTACGATCCTTCCCGAGGGGAGGTTAGAAAACCACTTTTGTGCCGCTCCAGTTAGAGATGATCCGAAAACCCCGCATAAAATTTCATCGAATTACGTGAAACCGCCATGGTCTCGTTGGTAATAACCAATGTGAGCTGTTGGATCTCCGGAGCCATCGAATGTTGAGAAGGTAGGCAAACGGAAGTTATGGGGAAACCGATATCCCGCAATTGGCTCAAGCAAAAGGAGTCTTCCGAATGACCGAGTAAATATCCTCGCTATTCTTCCCTTAGCCAATTGCCCTAACTTCTCATTGATGTTGGCCAATTCTTGACCAATCTGGGTCGGGTGATCTTCAAGAATACGATCACGACCTCGATTAACACAATCATCACGTGCTACTCGATCATCACGAACAGCCCGTCCTTCACGAACGTTTCTCTCGTCACGAATCGCTTCGATCATCACGAACGGTTCTTCCGACAAAGGTGAATGAGTTCTTACCCCAGAATCCAACCTTGTATTTGAATCGGTTGTACTCTCTTGCGGTCTATCGAACCGATCGCCTCGCCTTGGTTGATCATCAGTCCTCCGAAGTCCTCGGTCTCCTTCATGGAAATTCTGATCGACATTCCGATCTTCAGCCATTCTTTGGTCATGTGGCAATGCACGTCTCCCTGAGTCTTGTTGACCAGGTTCTTGTGGTAAAACCACTCGTCTGGTGAGCAAGCGGAGTGCTTGGCTCACCTCCAAGAGTTGAATCTCTACCTGATCCAATTGATCTTGGATTGTATCAGGAGGAAGATTACGTCATCCCTGGCCTTTATCCACTTCGATAGGATTTTGGCTTTCCGGGGAATATCCTGGATTATTCACCCGTGTATCCGAACACCGGAATTGCGTGTTGTGCAGCGGCTGCTGATCTAGTCACCATGGCTTTTTCAAGTCTTTCCCACAGACGGCGCCAAATGATGCGTCCAAAATCTGCTCAGCCCTTGGATCTCCACGTGATGTCCTGCAAAACGAAAGCGTCAGATGTGGCCCGACCGCTGGGGTCGGGAGTCCACCTCCGAAGGCTAAGTCAGTTGATGAACTTAATCACAAACGGCTCTGCTAGAAACACAGAGCTAATGAATGAAGAAACGGGAAAGGTGATCTAGATAGCAGGACGCTGATAGTTTAGGTCTATCAGTATGTATCTGAACCTGAGTCTCAGATAGTATTCTCCTTGATCGATTGATCCGTCCCTCACCTTGTATGGTAATGAGGTTTATATAGAGTGTACCTTCGAATCTCCTTCGTTGGATGCACTCGAGCCTTCTTCGGGTAGTCGTTGGATCTCATTAGTAAGATCCGTTGAGCGATAGACTTCTACTAGTTTGGGCTAGTAGAGGACTCCTGAGATAACCGTTAGGTTATGCGATAGTTATCCCTTTGATGATGATTATCCGCAGCCGTCAGTTTGAGTCTGCTGTCATCAGGGTGATTACCCTAATCCATAAGTAAGATTAGGGCACGCTTGCAACCAAAAAAACTCCCTCCCCCACAAACCCCCCTCCCGGGGCGCGGCGCGCGGGGGGGGCGCCGTTTTCTCCCCCCCGGCCGGGGGGGGGGGGGGGGGGGGGTGGGGCCCCGCCCCTCATAAACTCCCCCCCTCCTCTTTAAATCTGCGGGGGGGGTGTTGGGGGGGGGTTTTGTTGGGTACGTCAAAACACTCCTTGTTTAAGTCAAATAGGAACTCTGAGTTTGATTCAAACTCTGAGTCCAGTTTTGATCAACCTCTTCATCGGATGGTCATCCAATGTCCGATTGAGCCGATTTTTGGAGGAGAGCTTCACGACGACTTATTGATCTTCTAATCCAACGGTGGGATTGTTCATTGGAGATCTCGAAGTTAGTCCGATTTGTACGTTAAAACACTCCTTGTTTAAGTCAGATAGAAACTCTGAGTTTGATTCAAACTCTGAGTTAAATTAATCTATAAAAGGAGAGCAAACTCCAGCAGAAGAGGTGGACGTTTTGAGGAGCTTGGGAATAGCGTGGAGGTCGAACCAGAAGACGTTGGTTGGCTATGGAGATCTAAAGCTTGGGAATAAGAAGTCTTTTGTTTTGCTGAACAAGAAAGAAAGTGAAAGAGAAGAAAAAAGAAGAAGCAAAAGAAAAGAAGGGAACATGGTTGTATGGCTTTTTTGAAGAGAGAAAACTGAAAAAGATTGAAAAGAAAAAAAAGGAGTTGGAGAAAAAGAGAAACAAGTATTGTTACCATGCATCTTACACAAGTTGAGGTAACACGTATTCACAAGTGATTGTCTACTATTTTCTAGGTTATGTTTAGTGATGAAGAATCTAGCTCATGAATGTAATTTGGGGACCTTGAATTATTGGTTTACATTGTGACCTAGCAAGTTGGAGCTTGTCTAGGGGGTTGGGGTTGGTGCCCTTGTCTGAATTGCATTTTAGACTAAAGCAGGGATTGGTGTTCCTGGACTGTTGTAGCAGTCAAAATATCTAAGAGTGTATTGAGTAATATACGAAACCCTAGGTAGGGTATTATTCCGTGGATGTAGGCAATTTGGCCGAACCACGTAAACTCTGGTGCATTGCGTTTTTGTTTATTTTTCTTTGTTGCACATATTGGAGTGCCTTGATTGCAGAGTGGTGGTACACTGTCTAGTAGACCCAGCCACATTGTGGTGAATTTTTGAAGACACTGATTCACCCCCCCCCTCTCAGTGTCAATCTGGGAATAACAAAATGCAGTGCTTAAGACCTTCAATAGACTTCATCCACATAAGTTGACAATGCTCAGATTAGACCTATTCTCTCTAGAGGTTACCCTACAAGCTAGGAAGAGGAGGACAATGAGGTCTCCATATGAGATTAAGTTCTTTGGGTGGCACCAAGGCAAGGATCTAATACCGCTTGCTTCACCTGAAGGCTAAAATGTTGCACAAGAGCTTTGAAGCAAGAACACTTTTTTAGTGGCTCCAAGAGAGATCAAAGATACAAAGAAAACCCCAGAGAATCTTCAGCAACAAGCATGATCACCTAGTGGGGAGTCACAAGAGGAAGAGTTGACCACTAAGCTGGAACAACTTGAGGGAGGAGGAATGTTATTGGCATAAGAGATCTAGAGTGAAATGGCTACAATTAGGAGACAAGAGCACAACGTACTTTCACCTTGTGAGAGCATAGAGGAGATAGAGCATTGCAATTCATAAGTTAAGGAATAGCACTGAACATTGGTTGATAGAAGAGGGAGCCATAACAGAAAATTATTCGGTCATATTTTCTAACTCTATTTATTTCCTCCCTACCCTAATCACCAACTGAGTTATTACCTAGTTCTGGCCCTTCTATGCCCTCTTTTGATAATGACCAACTTTGTAGACCTTTCTTAGGAGAGGAAATCAATAGGGCATTGTGCCAAATGAAAGAAAATAAAGCCCCATGAATTGATTGTCTCCCAACTAGGTTCTTTCATAAAAACTAGGACATAATTGTGCATTACTTTGGTAGTTGAACATTTTATCAATCAAGGATATCTCTTAATCAGATTCTCAACAAAACAATCATCACCTTGATCCCAAAGAGGAACCCCCCCCGGCCCCCCAACCAGGTGAGTTGTTTGAGATCTATTGGCTTATGCATAGTGCCTTATGAGGGTATAGCTAGCAAAATGCATAGCTAATAGGTTGAAACCAATTTTGTAGTCCTCAATTAGCAACCAAACTGCATTCGTCCCAGGGAGGTCAATTTTTGACAATGTCTATTTTGCTTATGAATGCTTACACTTCATGAAAAGACCTAAACAAAAAAAACTGGGTACATGGCTCTCAAATTAGAGTTGTCCAAAGGCTATGACAAGCTTGAGTAACCTTTTATTGAGGAGACCTTTAAATATCTAGGTTTTGCAGAAAAATGGATTTATTGGGTGATGGAGTGTGTTAGAGCTATTGAGCATCATATCAAAGTTAATGGACAACTTACCTAGAGTGTAAATCCCTTATAACCCTAACCTGAAAATCCATATCGTAGGACCGAAAATCCGGAGTGCGGGAAGAAGGCAATTGTGGGTCATTTGCATTGAAACCATTGGATTTGACTTTGAACCAATGGAAGTAGATGGAGATGATGCTAAGGTGGGAACTTTGTCTGTTTTGGAAGAAGAATTATCTTGAACGTTGATGGATTTGGTAGATGGATCAAGAGGACAGTAATGACACAAGTGGAAGGTCCCGAAAAACTAGGTAAGACCCTTTTATAACTTGGAAAAGGACCCAAGAAGAAGATAGGGCTTATGGGATACTAAAATTCACTTTTTGACCAAAAGCCAGGGTTTGGCAGACTGCCTTGGTCGCCTAGCTTGTTTCGGGCAAAATTGGTATTTTGTGGGAATTAGGTTTTTGAAGCCCTATTTAATGTTTTTCATTCTAAAATGTTTCATTATGTTCTAAAGCCGTCAGAGAATGTCAGAGACACTCTAGAGAATCCTCTATAAGGTGAATGAAGATTTGGAAGCATCCATCAAGTTTTTCGTCCGACGATTCTTCTTCTTTAAGGTTAACATTCACTCTATTCTTTCTAGTATTTATTTTCTATTGTTTCTACCTACTGTGTAGACTTTCTTCAAGGTCTATACTTGTTGTAAGTACCTAATCTTCTATTCTCTTAGTTCTAGAGTGAATGTCTCCATTCACTCTAGCTCTTTCGTGAACTTCACAGTATGATTTCAGTAAGGACCTAGTATTGATCTATGTGATTTATATTCTCTTTGATTAGTTTGATTTTCAATCCATGTTAGATCATATTCTATGATGTTTTTATACCTTAATCTACTATTCTCTTTACCCTCTAGTCTATTTGTGAATCCGCGGTTTGATTTGGGATGAAACCTAATATAGAACTCATTAGGTTTTCATTCCTTTCGCTATGATTAATGTTTAAACCATACTAGATAATGTCCTACCATGATTTCAGAATTTTCTAATTAATTTCAGGTGATTTGGAACTCAAACGATGAGTTTTCTATTGATAGTAGGATTTGTTGTTCGTACACAATAGCCTTGGTCAATTCACTCGGCAGCCCTAGACAACCAAGCATGTTGTTGACAGCAAAATGCCTACTTTTGCCCTCTTTTCATTTTCAAACATTTGGGGTTTGTTCCTAACATTGAATCATCATATTCGTAGGACTCTTTGGCAAGTTTGAACTCATCTTTTCATCTACTCTTCAGAGGTTTCAAATCAACAACAAGGTGAGGACATTCACTTACATATAACCCTAGTTACATTCTTATTTGTAAAGGACTTAAATGCATATTCTATATTGTTGTTTTTAGGAATTAAACATGATTGCTATGCCTTCGCAATTTTAGAATATAGTTAGTGATGATGCTATGCATATTTGTTAGATATGTGAATGTTTGGAATGAGAATGAATTATGATATGAAGATGTTTTGAAATCATATTGTAATGTGAAAGGTTGTGATTATGAATTGGGGAATACCATTTGGGTATTTATGTCTTGGGACATCAGTGTAGGTGCTATAGGACACAATCCTATGATGCCCCTTGGTGCTTTTCATGATTACCGGATGTCATACCTAGGATGTTTAGAAGTGTTTGGTTAGAAATCCCGTCATATCACACTCTATCGACGTGAACATTGAGGCCAAGTGACCCATGGCAACAATATAGAACATGCATTTAAGTCCTATTACAAATAAGAATGTAACTAGGGTTATATGTAAGTGAATGCCCTCACAATGTAGATTTTGCTACAAGTATAGATGACATCGAGACCCAAGAATATGAGACCCCAACGAGTGACCCTATAGTGTATAAAGTGTTGGTGATCACAAATATCATGGTGAAGAATGTTCGTGTGTCGACCGCACGTACCCAAGATTTGCTCGACTCTGGAGCTGGTCTACCCCATACTGGATACAGAGATTTTTGAATTTAGACATTACCTTTTTGATAAGGAAATACATTATTTGTGGCACTTTAGAACAATTTCGGTCTTTCTTTATTCTTTCAGTTGTAATACTTTAGTTTTGACTATTCTTCCGCACGTACTTTGAATATTTGAGTTTACTTTCTATACACTTTGTTACTCTGATTATTTGACATCACTTCTGTACTTTGATATTGTTTTGAGATCCATACTTTGATTATTCTTTTAATTACATTAATACAATGATTTATTATTCATCATGATTGTACTATTGTGTTATGTTGGAGGATGATTGTTGAGACTTGATTTTTGGGATTGTGGATCACACATCCAGTATTTCAATTAGGGTACTGGCTAAGGGGATGTGACATAGAGGGTCACGACAAACGGGCTTGAGATAGAAATGTGCCCTAAGTCCCTACATATTTATTCTCTATCAAGAAGCCCTCTCTAGGAGATTCACCTCTCAATCAGGGATTCTTAGTCTAGGATATGTATATCTAGAAGTGGGCAAGAAAATAATCACTTGTTCTTTGTTGATGATTATATGTTATTTTCTCCAGCAGTTTATGAGAATGCATTACTAACTAGTTATGTTCTTTAGGAGTATTCCCAGGTCACTAGGCAACATATTAACACTTCCAAGTCATCCATTGTCTTCAGGAGAGGCAACCCAAATGACACTAGGAGGGACGTTAAATCTTTCTTGTTATCCCCAAGGTAACATCTCATGGCATTTATTTAGGTCTCCCATCCACCTTTGATAAATCTAATTTAGAAACTTCTGCATACACATATGATAGACTGAGTACAAATTCAGCATGTTGGAAAGGGAAATTACTCAATCATGTAGGGAAAGAGGTTTGATTAAAGTTGTTGCTACAGCCTTACCCCCCCCCCCCTTATGCTATGTCCCTTTTCCTTCTTCCGAAAGAGATCAGTAATAAACTAACCTTTTTGATTTTGAGATTTTTGGTGGGCAAATGATAAGACATCAAGAATTCATAGGGACAAATGGGAAAGGCTGTATCAACATAAAGCAACCGGGAGGTTTTAGGGACTTTACTGTAATAAGCCCTCCTTGCATAATGGAGTTCGAGATTACTCTCCCCCCCCCCCCAATTCTCTTTGGGCTCAATCTATGAAAGCTAAGCATTTCCAACATGAGTCATTCTTCACATTCAACTAGCTAAAGGGAACTCTCGGGGTCAGAGGAGTATTCTTGTTGGTAGAGATAGTCTCAGAAGAGTCCGGATCAGCTCCCCTAACGTGGAGCACAAAGTGCTCCCCCTAGGCTTCCTGACCACAAATATTAGTGGGGCCCACGGTGAAAAACACATTTTGGAAAGAAAAAAAAAATTCCACCAGTGGGACCCACCTCTGTGCTCCCCTAACAGGGAGAAGATCCGAATTCGTCTCAGAATGGGTCTAGTTAGAAGGATTGATAATGGCATGATGATCCTTAGATTCCCGCCGTTCATTCTGCATATTACCAGTCCTGCTTTGACAGGGTTAATAGGGTCTAGCTATGACTTGATGGATTGAAATAAAAACCAATGGAATTTCAACCTTTTGGGATCGCTCTTTTTGGCCAATGAGGTACTTGCAGTTACATCATTACCCATTTTATCATTCTCAACCCCAAAATACTCTTTGTTTGTAATCACTTTTAAAAGATGTTAGACAAAGCATAATTATTTAGCCCCCTGCGGTCCCTACCAACACACACAAAATAAAGCCTTTTCCCTTAATCTCTACTTGAAATTGTTGATCTCCATACTATTAAGCTCTTTTAGTTAATTGGTAACATGGAACTGGCACATTTGCATTTTTTTTATTAAAAAATTCCAAAATAATGCTAAGGGCAAAAAATTGGTTTCTTATATGGTTTTTCTAAATTAGCATAATTTCTTCTTTGGCTTTTTAATTCTAATGAAGGGCAAATTGGACATTACACATCCAGCCTTAATAGTCTCTCAACACCATTAGAATTTAGAAGTGAAGAAGCAATAGTAATTTCATAAAAAGTCGAGTTATGTTAATAATTAAAACTATAGTAAAGGGGGCAACAATAATTACCTTTTTGTATTTTAAATATTAAAATATGATGAATGTACCAGACTTTAAATTATGTTTTTAGGGGTTTATTTTATATATGTATTGAGGCATCTTTTTCATAAAAATTATTCTAATGAACATAAATTATGAAATGTCAATTTGTTACACTAGTAATTTTTAAATGTTCAGAGCACATATTTTACCGAACAGTCAAAACTATGCTCGGGCCATTGTTTTTTTTATGAGAACGCCAAAAAATGATTTTGGGAAAGAATGATATTTTTAGGAAATACTGTTACCCAATGCATGCTTAATTTTTTAGGTAAAAGATCAAATGTATTAAAACAAGAAAAAAGAAAAATTTTACAATGAGAGAATCACAATAAACACCCTCTAATGCAAGGCTACCATTTTCAGAATAAATAAATACAATTAAATTAAAGACCCCCTTACATCAAATATTGGTCAAATAACCTACTGATCACCAAAAAAGTATAACCTGCTTAATAAATCATTCTAAGTCCACACATAGCATCATGTTGGCCGAGGCAACTATGAATTCTAGACTTTGAACGCAATGCAGAAACAACAAGAAAAAGAAGAAAAACAAGGTTTTGATCACCTGATTCTGCCAAATTAGGCCTATGTCTCTAGAGCTCAGTTTTGAGCTCAATGCATGCACTATACCAAAATGTAAAATCTTACAAGAAAATCCAATAATCTGTGAACAAATCAGATGCAAGATTTTAACTACAAATCAAGATTTACTACTCAGAAAAGAGGAGGAAGAAGAAGAACACAAAACTCTAACCCAGACAGCAAAAAACCCTAGAAGCATCGCCCAACTTCCAACCCAATACAACCACAATCAAGATGGTGCTGGTTCAATGTGTTGACGCCACTTATTGTGTTGGTCTAGGATAAACAATTAAGAATTTAATAAACTCCATTGGTAAGATCTGCTTAAGAATTCACTATATTTTTTCTTTTCAGAAGCAAGTTTTATCAAATGCTTAAAAAAGTAGTACTGTTTGTGCTACCTTCTACAATCAAAATTGTTTCTAGTGGTTTTTTTAAGTGAAAACACTGGTGGGATCTCAAATGGGTCCTTAGTCTCCCCCCAAAGCTTCATAAAACTCAATTCCCTTGCCACTTCTAAGCCATATTCCAATGCCCTTCCCTCTACTTAATTTTCTTTTCACTCTTATAATAAGGAGGGAACCATACAAAATTGAGTCTGGAACCTCTACCGACATGGAGAAGAAATTTTCCAACCTGTATGGTTGGATTTTTGACATGTATAATATATCTGATCTCAAATTAGACATGGATGCATCATCTCTAAAAAACCATCCCCATCCAACGATTTTTAGGTTTCCGATCTAACTTCCATCAATATTTAACTTTACCATTCTCAATTGTAGAGCATTCGGATTGACCAATTAAGTGACTCATCATCCCTTTTTTGGTATTCAATTACTTGTTATCATTAGTTCCAATTGTGAGGCAGGCTTCCCTTGCGGATGACAACAGTCCACATACTTTTTTTTATTTTGTTTCTTCAACTACCGGCTCATGGTCTCCTCTGAGTTTGGATTATCTTCCCATTGGCGGAGGACATACTGCTCCCTTGATGTTTCTTAACCATAAAATTGGTGTGAGACCTGCATCTAAATCATAATAAATAAGTTTAGAGGTAGATCCTACATGGGCCCCACCAAATTTTGTGGCAAAAATGCATAATGCTTTGCGGACGAGAAGGTGATCCGGACTCTTTTTCTCCTCAGATTGCCATATGTGGTATGATACGTGGAAATCCCTTATTAAATGTTTGAATAGTCAAAAAATAGAAGCGGTTATTGACTGAAAAACTGAAAATTTGAAATTTTCTTCAATAAAGTATGTTCAATGTCTTCACGTTATTATTATTATTATTTTTAAAACATAAATATATATTAAATAAGCCGTGTTATACACCTTAGTTGAGGAAGATATGGATGGACTATGGAGTCAATAGAACACGAATGATGTAACCGGAAGAAGCGGTGTAGAAATTCTTCCTGTCTTATAAATAGTCATTAATGGGGGTCTTTACAGACAAATCGTAGTCCAGAGCTTAACTTTTCTGGGTGATCGATGAGGAATAACAATTCAATTCCGTTCTTCTTTCTTTTAGTCTGCTGGATATTACATCTTCCGTTGTTTCTTGCTGAATGGGTTTCTGTTCAAAACAACTCAACTGTGCCATTTGATGTTGGAGTGATTTTTGGTTCGAAGAAATGTAATACCTCCATGACAATGGCACTGGAGGACTTCTATGCAGTGAACAGTTTCTACAAAACAAGAGTGGTTCTTCATAACAGGAACCCAGATCAAGATACTGTTACTGCTTTTTTCATGGGTATTTTTCATCCTCGTATTCCTTTTTTCCCTTATCGCAAATTAATGTGTTTCAGGTTTCAACTTTCATTTCTAATGCAAATTCCTTCCCCTTTGCTTGGAACCAATTCTGCTTCTAGTGCTTCTTGCTCATCATGCAATGCTAGGAAATTTCCTTATTTTCTGACTAGAACTCATAATAAATTCAAGTGAAAACGAAGACTTTTTTATTTATTTATATATAAATTTCTGGTGGGGAAGGATAAGACTTCTCAGACTTGTGATGCATCCCTCTCTGACTTTTGGCTACATTTTGATATTTATTTGTTAACATAATACTTGCAATTAATTAATTACAATCTGTAAACTAGAGAAAAAAACGTAATGAGACAATTGCTTTCTCGTGTACTTCTATCTCTTGTTCTAATAGCTGTACTTCTAAGGAAATCCTAAAATTAGTACAGAGAATTCATCATTGAATCCTATTCAGATTTTGTTTCTATGTACAAGCAGCTATGGACCTGATAGAAAATGTACAAGTTCAGGCAATTATAGGACCAGGCAGCTCAGGACAGGCCAAGTTCATTGCAGCTCTTGGTGACAAAGCTCAAGTGCCTATTGTTTCTTTTGCTGCAACAAGCCCTTCACTTTCTCCAGTTCTCACTCCTTTCTTCATACGCACGGCATACAATGACTCTGCTCAGGTGAAAGCCATTGCTGCAATTGTTCATTCATTTGGTTGGAGGGTAGCTGTACCTGTCTGTGTTAACAGTGAGTATGGTAATGGACTTATACCGTATCTGGTTGATGCTTTCGAAGCAATCAATACTCGAATCCCCTATAGAAGTGTTATATCTTCCAACGCATCAGATGATCAAATTCTTGAAGAGCTATACAAATTAAAGACAATGCATACTAGGGTATTTATTGTACACATGCTTCCCACTCTTGGGTCTCGCTTATTTTTGAAGGCAAAAGAAGTAGGAATGATGACTCAAGGTTATGTCTGGATCATCACTCATGATATGACGAATTATTTAAATGCCATGGATCCTTCTGTTATTCAATCTATGGAAGGTGTACTGGGAGTAAAGCCCTATGTTCAGAGATCAAAAAAACTTGAGAGGTTTGAAGTCTCATGGAAAAAGAGATTCTTGAGAGAGAACCAAGATATGGTCAATGCAATACTAGGTATTTATGAAATTTGGGGATATGAGACTGCTTGGGCATTAGCGATGGCAGCAGAAAAAGTTGCAGGGTTGAAGTCTAGCTCACAGCAGTCTAAACTTTCCCTGAACATTAGCACTGTAGAATCTCTTCGTGTCTCTCAAGTAGGTAGAGAACTTCGAGAAGCGATTTTGAATACCCAGTTTAATGGTTTGAGTGGGGAATTCAAACTTGTGGATGGGCAACTACAATCATCAATTTTCCAAATAGTGAATGTAATAGGCAGTGGGGAAAGGGATATTGGGTTTTGGACACCAAAGAATTCAAGCTTAAACGGTAACCAGCTTCGCACTATAATATGGCCCGGTGATTCAACTGTTGTACCCAAGGGCTTTGAGTTGCCTATAAATGAAAAGAAGTTGAAGATCGGAGTTCCGGCGACAGATGGAAGTCCAGATTTCCTGAAGGTTCAATGGGATGGTAGAACCAATGCTTCTATCGTCAGTGGATACTGCATTGATGTGTTCGATGCTGTCATGGAGGCCTTACCGTTTGCGGTCCCTTATGAGTACATTCCATTTGTAAAAGATGATCGCACAAGTGCTGGGACTTATGATGATCTTGTTTACCAGGTTTATCTAAAGGTAATTAAGTAGTAGTACTCTCTGGTGGTTCAATTTGTGTTTCATGGTAGTTAGTGTTCTAACCTAATTCTAAAATTAATGCTGAACAGAAATATGATGCTGCCGTGGGTGATATAACTATTACAGCAAATAGATCCTTGGTTGTAGATTTTACACAGCCGTATACAGAGTCTGGTGTGACAATGGTGGTTCCAATGAAATACAACAATTGGAAGAATGCATGGGTATTCTTGAAGCCTCTCAGTGTAGATCTTTGGGTAATAACTGCAGCTTTCTTTGTTGGCACAGGATTTGTGATCTTGGCCCTTGAACACAGACTAAATGATGAGATTAGAGGTCCTCTTCATCACCAACTGGGAATGGTCTATTGGTTTTCCTACTCCTTAATGGTTTTTTCACGTAGTAAGTTCTCTCTTCTTCTTCTTACAGCTGTTTTTCAACTCTGATACAAACAAGTGTCTTTCAGTTAGGAAAATCACATAATTCCATACTGATAATTCAGAAGGGAAAGTCAATCCACATTGTCTGCTGCATAAATGTAATCTTATATTGCTATTTCCATTCATTGTCTATGGGCTTGAGTTGAGCATCAGAGCTTTACACAGATTATTGAAAATCTACTTGCTTAGAAATCATTTCATGTCTTAATTAATTGAATTTTCACATCATAATTAACTGAATATTCACAGTATTGTTCTGATCAGTCATGTAACGTAGGCTGTGCTTTCTAATTTCTGGTTCAGTATGCGTAATCAATTCTGAAAGACAACATGTAGGGATGTGAAAGAACAAACAATACAGAGTTGTCAGCTCTGAATTAGGTATATTCCAATAAAAGCTTCAATTTTTGTTTTCCAAAGTTCGGTAATGAATGTTTTAATGAATGCAGGGGTCAAGGTGGTTAGCAATCTTGCGAGATTTATCCTGATTATATGGCTATTTGTAGTCTTTATCCTCACATCAAGTTATACAGCAAGCTTGACATCAATGCTCACTGTTCAGCAGCTCCAACCGACCATAACTGATGTACAACAGCTACTAGAAAATGGGGAGGCTATTGCTTACCATAAGGGCTCATTTGTGTATGGGCTCTTGAAACAGATGAAATTCAAAGATTCAAATATTAAAGTGTTTACGAATTATGGAGAAGATTTGAATGATGGTTTATCCAAAGGCACTGCCAATGGTGGATATGCTGCTGCTTTTGATGAGATTCCATATCTTAAAGGCTTTCTTGCAAAATACTGTTCTAAATACAGCTTGGTTGGCCCTACATACAAGACTGATGGATTTGGCTTTGTAAGTCTCTGTCCATCATCTTTCCTTCCCCCACCACACACGCTGACATGTAGTGTTACTGGCCTTTTTAAGTTGTATGAATGTCTGTTAAATCCTTGAATTCATGACTTTTTTAGGTCTTCCCAAGAGGTTCTCCTCTGGTAAGTGATGTTTCAAGGGCCATCCTGAATGTAACGGAGGGAAACAAAATGAGACAGATTGAGAAAATGTGGTTTGGAGGTACCAGCTGTTTAGAATCTAGCTCCACTACATCTTCAGGCAGCCTTACAGTAAATAGCTTTTGGGGCCTATTCCTCATCACTGGAGCCTCTTCATTTATAGCATTCATTGCATTTTTGGCTCATTTCTTCTGCAGCCATCATCATATATGGAGGAGTATCGATAAAAATACTAGCCTTCACCAGAGAATTTGCATCATGGCAGAACACTTTTTCAGTAAGGATACCCAAAGTTCAACGTTGGGGTGTCAAAACCCCAAAAACCAATATACTCCAAAGATCAAGGGTGCTAGTAGGGGTTTCTCAAGCATTTCTGAAGACCCAAATGCTAATTTTAATGAAGCAACAACATTCTCTGGAACCACTCACCCAAGTCTGAGTTATCCAACATCTGAAAAGATACCATATAGTCTTGAGGTTAATCAAGTTAAGTAACGCGGCTGAGATCCCTGGGGGTGGCTAATGGATAGTTCAAGACTTGTTTGCGACTTTCTTATGTAACAAAATAAGGTTAGAAACGTGTAATATAATCCTAGATCTTATTATCAGACTCAAGTTCTATGTACAGGGCATACGGGCTATGCTTCTAACTGATTAAAGAACAGAAGAGGAAGTAAATGCTTTACAAGCAATTTGATATCAATACCTGCAACCATGTCTCCAATAGTTGTTTTAACAGGAGAAATCAGTAGCTCAGCTATACTCCAATGCAATCTGAATCTCTTTCGTGTTCATGTGAATGACGACTTTGCATTCAAATAAACAGATAATAGGCAATGAATGGTGATATAAGAAAAGCAGGTTTTCAGCTACAGGGATATAGAAAATCAAATGAAATCCTCATCATACAACATATTCATTTGCGATCAACACGTCGTTTGTGTTTTTTTTGGGCAAGAGGAAGAATGCTTACGAGCGGCATTCTCCTTTGCTCGCTGCCATTACCTAGTCTAAGAAGTAATATTATGTCTAACCCTTATGACCCCTATGCCCCCATTGTTCAATCTGTTGTGTCTGCTAAGTCTGGGGTGGTGGATTTCATCCATCTTCTACAATAGGCTAGCTTGGGATGGTCTGGTCATTTCTATTTTCGTTGTAACCTTGAAGATCATCTTAGCACTACGGGTACTTTGGACCAAGGTTTAAAGTACGGACGAGACGAACGGCAGTGATTTAAGAGACGATATCCCGTATGAGTAGACGCCAGCTAATGTATTTTAGTATAATTCAATGGAGAGACGTATCGAGATGTATCGTATCGGTTGGGTCAAATATGGATACGTAACGGCAGTATCGCATGGTATCGTGGGATACTTTAAACCTTGCTTTGGACTATTGGTCGGTCTCTTCTGATGGAGATGATGTCACACCCCATCTACTAGTGCTAGGTGGGGCTGGGAGACATTGCATTTACTGTTTCTTTTCTTATATTGGAAATGGTGGAGAACATTATCACTATGCAATAGTAGAAACATTTATATTTGTTGTTCCATTGGCCTAAAATGAAGGTGTTGTCATTGTTGGCAACTTAAGTGGGTTTTGATATGGTACAGCAACATACAAAAAGGTTCCGAGAGAAAGAACCCAATTCAAATAAAGAAAACCAAGAATCCCGTTTTTAGGGCTCTGTCCAGTTTTGATCAACCTCTTCATCGGATGGTCATCCAGTGCCGATTGAGCCGATTTTGGAGGAGAGCTCACGACTTCTGATCTTCAAATCCAACGGTGGGATTGTTCATTGGAGATCTCTAAGTTAGTCCGATTGGTACGCAAAACACTCCTTGTTTAAGTCGGATAGGAACTCGAGTTTGACTCAAACTCGAGTCGTTTGATCAACCTCTTCATCGGATGGTTATCCAGTGTCCGATTGAGCTGATTTTTGGAAGAGAGCTTCACGACTTCTTCCTTCAAATCCAACGGTGGGATTGTTCATTGGAGATCTCGAAGTTAGTCCGATTTGTACGTTAAAACACTCGTTGTTTAAGTCAGATAAGAACTCTGAGTTTGATTCAAACTCTGAGTTAAATTAATCTATAAAAGGAGAGCAAAAGAGGTGGACGTTTAGAGGAGCTTGGGAATAGCGTGGAGGTCGAATCAGAAGACGTTGGTTGGCTATGGAGATCTGAAGCTTGGGAATAAGAAGTCTTTTGTTTTGCTGAACAAGAAAGAAAGTGAAAGAGAAGAAAAAAGAAGGCAGCAAAAGAAAAGAAGGGAACATGGTTGTATGGCTTTTTTAAAGAGAGAAAACTGAAAAAGATTGAAAAGAAAAAAAAAGGGAGTTGGAGAAAAAGAGAAACAAGTATTGTTACCATGCATCTTACACAAGTTGAGGTAACTCGTATTCACAAGTGATTGTCTATTATTTTCTAGGTTATGTTTAGTGATGAAGAATCTAGCTCATGAATGTAATATGGGGAACTTGAATTATTGGTTACATTGTGACCTAGCAAGTTGGAGCTTGTCTAGAGGGTTGGGGTTGGTGCCCTTGTCTGAATTGCATTTTAGACTATAGCAGGGATTGGTGTTCCTGGACTGTTGTAGCAGTCAAAATAATGTGACCTTGCAAGTTGGAGCTTGTCTAGGGGGTTGGGGTTGGTGCCCTGTCTGAATTGCATTTTAGACTATAGTAGGGATTGGTGTTCCTGGACTATTGTAGCAGTCAAAATATCTAAGAGTGTATTGAATAATATACGAAACCCTAGGTAGGGTATTATTCCGTGGATGTAGGCAATTTGGCCGAACCACGTAAACTCTAGTGCATTGCGTTTTTGTTTATTTTTCATTGTTGCACATATTGGAGTGCCTTGATTGCAGAGTGGTGGTACACTGTCTGGTAGACCCAGCCACATTTTGGTGAATTTTTGAAAACACTGATTCACCCCCCCTCTCAGTGTCAATCTGGGAATAACAATTGGTATCAGAGCCAAGTTCCGTGAAGAGAAGTGTAACCACTTCGGATTTGATCGGAGAGTTTGTAAAAATGGCCACAAGTGAAGGCAGCTTCAAAGACTTTGGGAACCATTTCAAAAGGAGAAGTCTTTTGACTAAGAACAAATGCTACTCCTCTGAAGAAGAATCAGATGAAGACAATGACTTAACTAAGAACGAATGCTACTCCTCTGATGATGATAATGAAGACACTGAAGGTGAAATTGATTATGTTGGTGAATTGTACTCTGCCTTGCTTGATCTCAAAAAGGAAAGAAAGAAAAATAGAGAAATGAAGAATCAACTTGAAAATTCTGAGACAACAATCAAGGAGTTGACTGTCACAATTAGTGAATTGGAGCATGTTATAAATGACTCATCATCTTGCCTCTCTCTCAAGTGTATAAAGTGTGAAGAACTTGAGAAAGAAGTTGGAAGGTTAAGATCAGAACTTGAAGGAGAACAAAAGAGGAGTTATTTAGAAGCTACCACATCATCCACTCAAGTTACATTGAACTTTAAGGACAAGACAGTTGAAAATCAAGTGACAAGGACTACTCACTTTACTTCTACTTGGGGAAAAGATAAGGTACTAGATGAGATCTTGAGTGTTCAGAGGTCACCTCATATTAAAACTGGTCTTGGATACTCAAAGGGGGAATGTTCAAATGTAAATAAGACCAATGGAAATAGAAATACAACAAATCCAATGAGTCTTGATGAGGAGCACCAAAAGAATCCATATATTGGGAAGACCAAGCCAAAGATGAGTAAAGAAGGCTATACTAGAGCTTATCATAAAACATTTAATGGTCAAGGCTTTAATGGGTATTGTTATGGATGCAATAACTTTGGACATAAAGTGACAAACTGTAGAAGACAAAACAAGGTTGTGGCATTCAAAAACATAAACAGATTTGCTCCATTGGATAAGGTTAAAATAGAATGCTTCAGGTGTTTCAAGTTGGGACATATTGCAAGGTATTGTTAGACTGCTCTTCCTTCACAGAAGGAGATAAACCTTCCCCAAAAGCTAGCTCAAAGACATACACAAACAATTCAAAGAAAATCGAGGGAACCTATTGATGTATCAGATAAAGCAGTTTGGGTTGAGAAAGGACAAAAAGGGAAAATGATAAATTCCTTGGTAGTTCAAACAGCTTTCAAGGCTTATAGTAGCGAGACACCTTGGATTCTTGATAGTGGGTGTTCCACACATATGACAGGTGACAAGAATAGGTTCTCAAGCCTTGATGTAGTGAAAGGTGGTTCAGTGAGATTTGGCAACAATGATGGGGCCAAGATTGAAGGTAGAGGCTCAGTTAAGCTGGATGAAGGAAAGTTAAAATCCAATAATATTCTATATGTGAGTGGGCTCAAACACAATCTTCTTAGTGTGAGCCAAATCTGTGATGTGGATATGAAGTTCTTTTCACTAAAGAAGGTTGTGAAATCAAGAAGCCAAAAAATGGCAAAGCAGTGGCTTTAGGAACCAGAACAACCGGAAACTTATATGTCTTATCAAACACTAGTGAAGACAGGTGCATGGTGAGTCAAGAGGATGAAAGCTTGTTATGGCATAGGAGATTGGGGCATATAAATCTCAAGAATCTTGCCAAGCTCAGTAAAAGGGAAGTTGTGAGAGATCTTCCAAAGATTAAAATGCCTTCAAATCATGTATGTGGTCCATGTCAAAAAGGTGAAGTGAGTTTGGAGTTTGTTCTCACAAAAAATCAAGTGGCTGATATCTTCACAAAACCACTGTCCAAACATAGTTTTGAGATTAAGAGTAAAGCTTGGGGTTGTGGCTCCAAGGGGAGTAAGTGAGAAAATACATAGAACATCATTTCTCCAAGGATAGGAAGGTGTGGTGGGCACTCCTATGGAACAGTCATGTAGGGGAGCTCTATGGTAGGGGGAGCACAAAGCATCCTTTGTACTTGTTGTCAAAGGGGAGAGAAAAGAGAAAAGGAGGTTGAGTTCCAACAATTCCAAAGGGGGAGATTGTTGTTCCATTGGCCTAAAATGAAGGTGTTGTCATTGTTGGCAACTTAAGTGGGTTTTGATATGGTACAGCAACATACAAAAAGGTTCCGAGAGAAAGAATCCAATTCAAATAAAGAAAACTCAAGAATCCCGTTTTTGAGGGTCTCTGTCCAGTTTTGATCAACCTCTTCATCGGATGGTCATCCAATGTCCGATTGAGCCGATTTTTGGAGGAGAGCTTCACGACTTCTTGATCTTCAAATCCAACGGTGAGATTGTTTATTGGAGATCTCTATGTTAGTCCGATTGGTACGTCAAAACACTCCTTGTTTAAGTCAGATAGGAACTCTGAGTTTGATTCAAACTCTGAGTCCAGTTTTGATCAACCTCTTCATCGGATGGTCATCCAGTGTCTGATTGAGCTGATTTTTGGAGGCGAGCTTCACGACTTCTTGATCTTCAAATCCAACGGTGAGATTGTTCATTGGAGATCCCGAAGTTAGTCCGATTTGTACGTTAAAACACTCATTGTTTAAGTCAGATAGGAACTCTGAGTTTGATTCAAACTCTGAGTTAAATTAATCTATAAAAGGAGAGCAAAAGAGGTGGACGTTTAGAGGAGCTTGGGAATAGCGTGGAGGTCGAATCAGAAGACGTTGGTTGGCTATGGAGATCTGAAGCTTGGGAATAAGAAGTCTTTTGTTTTGCTGAACAAGAAAGAAAGTGAAAGAGAAGAAAAAAAGAAGCAGCAAAAGAAAAGAAGGGAACATGGTTGTATGGCTTTTTTAAAGAGAGAAAACTGAAAAAGATTGAAAAGAAAAAAAAAGGGAGTTGGAGAAAAAGAGAAACAAGTATTGTTACCATGCATCTTACACAAGTTGAGGTAACTCGTATTCACAAGTGATTGTCTATTATTTTCTAGGTTATGTTTAGTGATGAAGAATCTAGCTCATGAATGTAATATGGGGAACTTGAATTATTGGTTACATTGTGACCTAGCAAGTTGGAGCTCAGAGGGTTGGGGTTGGTGCCCTTGTCCGAATTGCATTTTAGACTATAGCGAGGATTGGTGTTCCTGGATGTGTAGTAGTCAAAATAATGTGACCTGCAAGTTGGAGCTTGTCTAGGGGTTGGGGTTGGTGCCTGTCGAATTGCATTTAGACTATAGTATGGATTGGTGTTCCCGGACTATTGTAGCAGTCAAAATATCTAAGAGTGTATTGAATAATATACAAAACCCTAGGTAGGGTATTATTCCGTGGATGTAGGCAATTTGGCCGAACCACGTAAACTCTGGTGCATTGCGTTTTTGTTTATTTTTCTTTGTTGCACATATTGGAGTGCCTTGATTGCCGAGTGGTGGTACACTGTCTGGTAGACCCAGCCACATTGTGGTGAATTTTTGAAAACACTGATTCACCCCCCCTCTCAGTGTCAATCTGGGAATAACAATATTAAAAAAGAGGACAAGTACAAACTTCAGATTATCTAATGACAACTGTTACAGTATAATTTTACAAAGTCGTAGTCTTTAATGTTATAGTGTCATCTAAAAAGGATATCTCTACTATCTTATACAAAGTCTCAAAAGTGTTCACATAACCCTCAAACTGAAATAAGCTAAATTATCGGACTCTAACAAGAACTTAAGACTTCAATCTTTTCCTTGGATGGCAATATCCTTACCCTTGTCTTGAGTCTGTCTATTCATAGTAAGCAAGAAATGAGCTAAACTGCTAGCTCAACAAATATTATAAAACACCATGACGTTACATGCCAAATACACGACATGCATATTTTCCAAAATAAATAGTGAGTCTCTTTTCAAATAGTAAACATTAATGCTAAGTTTCATGATAAAAATATTTAGTCTCAAAGCATGTGTATTGAAAAGCATTTTCCAAATTAAAAAGTAAAAATTTCTTCAAATATCCTCTTTTCTCTTTCTCTTTCATTTACAGTTATAAGATTAAGCAGATCAATGGAGGATGTACATCTTTTAAATCATCAAAGTGGCTATTCTATATCACCAAATTGGTTTCATTCTCTAGGCACAAGGCCATATACACCTCATAGATTGCCAACATTAACTTAGACTTATTCTTCTCTTTATTTTGGCCACAAGGGTTCTGGTTAGCACTATGCCTTTTATTTCATTTTCAACCTTTCATATATTAAACTTCACATTTATTCATTTAAAATGCAAAGCAACGCAAGGATAGTAATAATTGCATAAATAAAACCACTCGATTGACAAATCATGACCAAATCCTAAGACATGTACAAGTATGAGAATCAATTATGTGCACATGATGTGAATCAATCAATCGCATCGTATGAGAATCAGATCAGGCGCATACTATGCAAATCAGATCAGGCGCATTGTATGCAAATCAATTAGGTGTATAGTATGCGAATCAATCAAGTGCATAGTAGGTGAATCAGATTAGACGCATAGTATGAAAACCAATCAGGTGAATTGTATGAATCAGAGCAGGTTAATAGTATGCAAATCAATCAAGCACATAGTATGCAAATGTGCATAGTTGCAAATCAATCAGTCATATAGTAAGCAAATCAATTAGGTGCATAGCATGCAAATCAGATCTAGTGTATAGTGTGTGAATCAGATCAAGTGCATGGTATGCAAATTTAATCAAGCGCATAGTATGTGAATTAATCAGGTGTAGAGCATGCAAATTAGATCAGGTGCATACTATGCGAATCAACTAGATGCATAGTTTGCAAACCAATTAGGTGCATAGTATGCAAATCAATTAGGTGTGTAATAATTAGCTGCATGATTTAAAATATTATGAAACAAACCATATGCAGATGATTTTGAAATTGACTCATGATAGTCACAAAATAAATGATTTTCATTCGTAGCATGAAGAGTCATAATACTCACTTCTTTTCCATTATTGAAAATCGAACGATTTTCGGTTACTCCAAGTAAGGTTTAAAGTATCAGCCCGTATCATATCATTTCAGCTTGCACATATCGACATCGCAAGCTTGCGATATGATACAAGCCAATACGTCTCTAGATTTCTATTTTTCCATATCGTCTCTCTCGTCTCTCGCTGTATCGGTCGATACGTGACTATACGATATGACACAAGGAGACGTTTCAGGTGTAAAAAAGTAATTTTAAAAAATAGGTGATACATATCAATACATATTGGACAATACGGAGCAAAACGATATGACACAGGATACGTAGTGTTCATATATTTTTTAAATCACATTACATTAACAATCCGTATCAATGGTATCGATATGTATCGTACATATCGATGCACTCGATACCTATCAAACCTACCTCATAAAATAGGGAAGAAAGGGCCAAAGGGTTTCGTGAGTCCATGATGAGTTGCAGGGTTTTGGAAAAAGGTTTTTTGCTTTCACATTCATTTCCACTGTTTCGAATTTCTTGAGGTCCACTAATTAATAAGAGAAGAATGTGAAATGCTATGTTTCTGGGTTTTTTCGATTCTTATAGTTTGTATTCAATTATTCATATATGATCTCTGGTTTCAAAGAGACAAAGACTGCCTTAATCCAACACCGGGAGCTAACCAGGTAGTTCTAACTTTTAATGTCTTTCTTATGAAACCGCCTAGTTTGGTTCAGTAATCTTCACTTTTCCTTCTTCTGTTTTTGAAATTTGGCTTCTGGGTTTTAAAACTGCAGACTTGCGGTTAAGTGTTTTCATTTTCCATTACTCCATGAGAGTGATCATGACCACAACTTTGTAGACATAATTATTCGTACATATTTCTTTTTAAAGCTGAATGTGTGAGATTTTTGAAGAAATCAGATTTTCTCTCAACATTTTTACCCCCTTACCCCTTTTTCTGATTTTGTCTTTTTTCTTTGTCGTTTCTAGGGTTTACTATTGCTTTGTCTTGTAATGTTAATGAACAATTTTGAGCTAATTTATTATTGATGCTTTAAGTCCACATGTTAAGCTGTATAGTTTTGAATAGAAAGTTTCCCACAAACCACACTAAAAATTCCATGTTCTTTTTTGGTGTTTGGCTTCATTTTTTTTATCTAACTTAAAAACATGAGATTGTGTGGCTCATCCAAAACTAGATTATTTTTCCTTTTTCTTTGGCATGTTAAACTTATTAGTCTTGAATACACACTTATGAGAACAAACCATCGCTTGCTTTGTTGTTAGGAAGATGCCATGTTCCACATATATTGGATGGGAATATTGCACCAAGATAATTAAACAACAATAGATTGCATACGATGTGTAATTTCTGTGAAGCACAACATTTGGGAGGTGAATTGACCAGACAAAAACAACATGTAGGGCAATGCAAAAACACCTCATTGAAAGTAAAAGAAAGGCTACTCAAATACAAGAAGATGATGATGCTCTGGTAACCAATTTGATGGAGGATCTTGATTAGTACAAAGGATTTGATATGGAAGCCAAAAATGAGCCAGAATTGGCATGGGCAATAAGGGAGTCTAGGAATGAAGCTAGAGAAAGAGAGTGGAGACATATGCAATTGAGAAGAACTCAACCAGTTAGGCCATAACAGCAAGGTCCATAAGAAGTTGGTGGCTTGTCTTGTCATCCACGTAAGGGGAAGGAACATGCTAATCTTAGCAAATCAACTAGTGTTAAATCTGTGCTTGATTGCTTTGATAAGAGTGGCAAAGGAAAGAGCAAGGTCCCAGATATCAAGGACATGGATCCAAATTTTTATCAGAGGAGAGATGAAAGTCAACAAAGGATTGAAGAGAGTTTTCAACCAAAAACTTTGAGCGAGAGGATTGGTAGAGAAATATCTAGGTGGCTCCATAGTTCAAGCATCCCACCTCACAAGGCTAAGGATCCCCACTTCAAAGCAATGGTAAAGGAGATTCAACAATGTGAGACAAATGTAAAGCCACCGACTCCATATGAGACTGTTGGGCCATACTTGGATGAAATTGTAAAAGAAGTGGATGATTATGTTGATAGGTTTAAGGAGAAGTAGCCTTTGTATGGGGCGACCATCATGTGTGATGGTTGAAGTGGACCAACTAGATTGTCTATTATAAAATTCTCATACTCTGTGATGGTTGGATAGTGTTCCATAAGTTTGTGAATGCGTCTAGTAATATCAAAGATGTAGGTTACTTGTTCCAGCTTATGGATGGTATTGTGGATGACGTAGGGGACACTACAAGAAAACGGGCCTATGGCGGCACTTTGGGTAAGGATACGGCGTCATTTTATGAAAACGCCTCTGTATGTTAACTTATAACGGCATTTCCCAAAAAAATGCTGTTGTATATAGCTTTTTAACGGCATTTTTAAAAAACGCCATTGTATGTGGTTTTATAATGGCATTTATAAAAAACGCCATCGTATGTGGCTTCACAACTGTATGTCTCTTATGCCTACAACTTTGTTTGTTGTATGTCTATTTTTAACTCTAACAGTACGATTCACGGTGTTTCTAAGGAATGCCGTGGTAAAACCTTTAACGGCGTTTCTAAGAAACGCCGTTGTATGTCTATTTGTAGCTCTACCAGTAAAACCTTTAATGGCGTTTCTAAGAAATGCCGTTGTATGTCCCTTTCACTTCTTTCCATTGCAGCTTTTATTACAAACGCCGTTTCCCTAATTCCTCCCGTCCAAGCCCGCGGCCAACATTTTACTTTGTCTTCAATTCAATATTTTTGTTTATTCGCACAGATCCAACCTGTATCAGCTCTAATAACTGGCGGATGAACAGATCCAAGGCAGATCGAAATAAATTAGGCATTTCTGGAGTTCTTCTTCAAGCATCTTCTTTGGCACATCATTTTTGCAAATTTCATCTTAAAGTTCAGATCTCCAATCTTGCAATCCCTTTGGCTCTCTCGCTCTTTCTCTCTCTCAATCCCTCGCAATCCCTCTGTCTACGCTCTCTCTCTCTCCAAATCCCTCGCAATCCCTCTATTTCGCGCTCTCTCTCGCAAATTTGATCGGTTTTCTCTGTGTGTGCACCGGCTCCTTTACTTGACAGTCATTATGACTCAGAGATTTGCGAAGCTTTGAAAAGATGGCTGGCTCTAATTGCTCAAGGCTTCGATTGCTGGCTCTAATTGCTCAAAGCTGATTCCAGGTGGTTTTCACTCTTGAGCAGCAGATATACGCCCGAGATTGTTCGATCCAAAATCTGCGTTTGAGACTCCCTCCTCGTGCGTCTGGTAATTCCATTTATAATTTCTTTCTTTTAGTGTTCTTCACTGCTCTCCATCTCTCGTGTTAATGAGAAACATTTGCTAGTTGTTCAACAGAGAAACCCTTGCATTAGTTATTGTTTGTTTTCTCTTCTGTTGTTCATTATGTGTTGAATTTCTTCATTCTATTTGATAGCCAGAGATTACTAATTAAGCCATCCAAATCTACTTTTATTGGCTGATTTAGTTGTTTACCATGTGATATTTAAGTAATGTCTTGGTTGATGATTTAACTTTTTTTCCTCATTAGGCCGCAGGTCAATGTGACTTTTTGATTTTTGTTTTTTGCTTCCAATGCTGCATTCTGACTACTTTTCTAATAGTTATCATATTTGGAATATTAAACTTAATTTATTCTCACTTCTATTCTTGCAATGTGCTCTGCCAATCACCAACTTAAGGATCAGTTGCTTACTAATTTTAGGCTAATAATGTCGCTGGTTGTTAGGGGTTCGTATGTGCAAGTCCATCAGTAGAAAGAATGGATTCATGATAGATGTAGAGGAAAAATAAATATCTGGAGAAGATTTTAAGGAGGGTATTGAAATATTTTATATATATCTGAGCAGTGACTTGTTTATGATAAGTGGAACTTCCCAATTTAAATGGCTTTTGGTTTGAGATGCTAGTTGAGGCTAATGCAAAGTCTAATCTGATTTTAGAATCTTAACCATCCACCTTCTACAGTTCAAGTTTGCGAACTTGAACGCCGCTGCTGATGGATCGAAATGGATGGTCGAGATTTAATCTTAGTTAAGATTTGATCTCGACCGTCGGCAGCACAGTAAGTACTGGAGTTCAACCTGACAGTTCTACTACTAAAAACAATTTAAACGTTTAATTTCAGTCATTTTTAATCTCTGGTACCCAATTATGGAAGCTGCCTTGAAAGAACCCGTGAATTGAATTCTGAGACCCACCTGGCCACCTCACTCGCTTTCTCTGTTTCACTTCAGAGTCAAGAGTCGGGAGAAAAACCCGGGTGAAAAGAGAGACTAATAAAATGATTAAACAAACCCTGGAAACTTCGGGTCACAGTGGTACCGTGACCCACATGGGTGTCGGTTCTACCAAGAGGTCAACCCGCCATGATGGGATTGGGCCGCGTAGCGTGTAACACATCATGCAGCTTAGCATGCGTTTGCCGTTTGACAAAGAGGGGATTGGGTGAAGGAGGAGGGGGAAGGGTTTTGAATCTGGAAAATTATGAGAGGGAATCTCATTTTCACATGGGAGGAGGCCCAGTGATGGTGATATGTCACTGAGAAAAAGAGAATGTTGAAGTTAAGATACAACAACGGTGAATGACATTTTGTCTCCTCTTAAATATCATATTTTGAAGCTGCTTTCCATGATTTCATCTTACATATTTTCATCCCTCTTCTTCTTTTCTTTTTTTTCTTTCTTTTTTGTTACATTAAAAGAGGGAGAAGCTTCGAGGAATACTACAACTTAGTAAGGAATCTATCAATAGAGACCAATACATCACAAAAGGGAAGAAATGTAAGACATTTGCCAATAATGGGTTAATCAAGCGGTTAAAGATTCGCCTCCCACGGGGAGGTTCTGAGTTTGCACCCACTCGGCGGCGTATATTAGTAATTTAATTCTCATTCCATAGTTTCAAGCTACCTTTCTAAAAAAAATAAAAAAAGTATCCGCTACAAAGTTTAATTCTCTAAGGACATGCTAAAATTGAATAGATGTTGCCAGGTTTTTTATATTTTTCATTCATTTACTAGTATAAGTTTTTATCTATAAATTCATTTTTTTTTTCATTTTTTTTTAAAAACCAAAATTCATTTCAAAGAATAGGAAAATGACAAGTTGTCGGAGACAAAGATCCAACAACCAAGTAGTGGAATTTGGCCAGTTAGTCCTCCTTGTCGAGGTAACTGCCTTCCCAGCTAGAGAATGAGCAACACTGTTGCATCCCCTAGGAACAAAGTGAAAACTACAATCTATAAAATAAGAAGAAAGGTGGATGATATTCATCTCAGTTACTAATATAATTTTTTAGCTACAAATTCAGTTTTACCCCTGTCTCTTCCCTCGCTTTTGTCCATCTTAATCTAGAATGATGTTAATGGAAATAAATATTATAAACTGCAATTTAGCACAATTTGGCTTCGTCCTATAAGATTAGTTCAAGGTCATAGTTGTGTTCGATGTATTTAAGATTAGTGTCAAGATTTTGAAAAACTCAACCAAACTCAATCCTATTGCAAGCCTAACCTATATGCTTTATTATTTTTTCTTAAGGTGCGAAGTAGTACGTTGATGGATCACTAGGGGTGGCAGGTGTGCTCTGGATTCGTGCATGGGATTAGTATTGGCTTATGTGGATTATACTAGGCTTCTGGTGAGGCTATCTAGTATCTTGACAGGGCCAGTGCTTGTACTAATAGTTTACAGGACTGATGCTTGTATAGGTCGAAATCGAAAGTCCAAACATTGCATAGTGAGGGGCGCAAGGTCACCGCTACTGCATCCCAACTTTGTTTACTGGAGGGAAAAAAAAGAAGCAATACATTGATGACACCTAAAAAGATTTATGAGACTACATGCAAAGGTATCTTTTTTAAGGCATTCAATTTTTCATTTTTACCTAAGGTTGAAGACTATTTTGCATGCTTATCTCCGATGCACATGTGAGTACCTGGAAAGCATTATTTTTCTATGATATAGTGATAAAATGGAGACTTAAATAGATATAAAGGTATTCTGAAACTATAGTTGAGATCATAGTTAGTAACTATGTGTATTAATCATCGTATTCATACATGTATTCGAATGTATATTTAAAAAAATGACATTTTTCCATACATTAAACATGCATTTAATGTTGTACCAAACTTCTAAATTTAGTTGTGTTTATTTCTTTATTAATTGCCATTTTAATTGACGTAGTAATTGGCATACTGATTTTTTTTAAAATTTTAGAAAATAAATAAAAATAAAAAATAGAAACCCAAGATGATTATAAAGATCCCTAATTCCCATTCCCTATATATACAAATATTCATGGAACCTTTATTCAATCATTCGACTTATGTCCATTGTGTTCCTCTATCTCTTTTGTTTTTTTCTTCGCTAATAATTCATAACATTCAAGAGTCATGACCCACAACTTGCTCATCATAAATCGTCGCCTTTGTCGATAAGTAACTTACTTTCCTTTTCAGATATTTTTAGATAATTTCTTGGATTTTTATCATCTATCATAAACATTTTCTTCATAACATTTTTTTAGTATTTACTTCATAATAATCAATCCAACAAAAAGAATTCAACACTTCAAGATAAAATAGAATGGATTTAGACGTGGAGATCAAATTTAACTCCTAAATAGCATAAAACAGCCACACAATATATGTCTTAGATGTAGAAATCGGATATATTTATTCTCATGATATTGATACTCTAGTTTAAATTAATGGTACTTGAATTAGCTATTCATTATCTCCAATACTCCTTTCACTGTTTTACATATGATTCTGAGACACAAACTCCATTTGACATCGATAGCTGGATTTTTTTCTTCCTTTTTTATTGGAAAAGACAATATTAATTAAAAAAGTTATCATCATTTGACAAATGATTTTTGTGTTTTATTGCTTTAAACAATGTTTTTGGCTTTTGATGAATTATGTGACAAATTTATATATTTTCCTTGTTTATTTTAGATGTAGATATCCAAAAGAATGAAAAATGGTTTCAAATTAAGTTTATGTCTATTGGTTTTTTGTATGGAAGGTTGTTTTTGTTTATCGAGACATAAAATGTTGAATTTTGTAAATGCTCCCTGTAATTTCTTTTTGTTATATATAAAAAAAAAACGTTGAATTAATTGTAGAAAATCAAATTTTTATTTATTTTTACAAAGACAAAACCCCCTCCTCCCCATATTTTTATTATTCAATTAAGTCGTATTAACACATATTATACACGTAAAGTATGATTGTTGTACACGACTTATTGAACTAGATTATTGGACACATAGTATCTACCGTATATATTGATTAGTTGTCGTCCATATTTGTATCCAAACTATTACTATATATGTTCAAGATACACTTAAGTTGCTGGTTTAGATGAACATCAGTTTCATATTGGTTGATTATGTTTTCCTATATTTAAACACAACATTAAGTAACTTTCTTCTTCCGTGATATGATGATAATGGCACTATCATCTCCGTAATTATCGATATTTAATCAACTAAATAATGTCAATGGATCACTTCATAATTCTACATATTCAACCCTAAGGGATTGGTTTAGTTCACAAAAGTCAATACTTCATAACATGAGGTTAGGACTTCGTTTTGGGCTGAGGGCAAGACTTTACCATACTTGTAAATAGATATAAAGATGTCCCCTATGTGCTTAAATTGCTCCGGAAAAACCTTAGTAAAAAAAAAAAAAAATCTACATATTTTACAAATACAATGTGACAATAGATTAGTCTCTCTCCCCTTCCTTAATAAATGCCTTTAATTTCTCTAACTCTCTTCATGAATGTCTTTGATTTCTCTGTTTGCCCACCAATTATATGGGTCCCCTATAATATAAGATTTTGCTTGGATGCTGCGCAATAATCGTGCAGCATACAGTCTAGATCGAAAATTGTGGTGGTCAAGACGAAATCTCGACTACTCGTTTTACAGTTAAACTCCATTAAAATGAGTGATTTAGATTTCGTCTCGATGACAAATTTCAGTCTGGGCCGCAGGCTGCATAGTGCTACAGCAACATTGAAGCAATTCTCCCATGACAGAAGACACTCTTCCTAAAATTTTGGATTAGAGAAATGGCTTAAATTAGACATCAGAAACAGGGACAACTAGGGCAAATCAATTAAATTGAAGGACAAAAAATTCATCTTAAAGTGAGGGAAAACATTATTGCATTGAAGCATCAAGTAAACATCTCAAGGCTTTTGACTTGACCTGATCATGATCATGATCATGCTGCCTGTGAGCTGTCCATCTAAAATTGTTGGTCTGAATCAGCATTGAAGCCAATTTCTTAAATGGTGCATTCAACTATTTAATTTTATCTATCTGGATTTCAAATCCATGGAATCCAAACCCAATGAGAACTCAGCTTTTTTATAACAATCAAAGCTCAATTCTCCCTATAGTATATTTAAATTATTATATAATAATTATCTTAAAGATTTGAAACCCATGAAATCACATAACTGAAGGTTCTATAATCTTACACTTTCATGAGTCAAAAATTCAGATTATGTCAAGAAAAATGCAATGAAATAAGAATCCTATACACTAAAACCATAGCTCATACTTCCTTGTGTTTCTACAGGAAAAAGAAAAGAACGAATACGCCCTTATATTATGATTGCTTCTGTTCCGAAAGACTAAAAAAGCTGAAGTGTAAAAAGAGATTATTGTCAAGATTTTAATGATTCAGGCTTTAAACTGTAGCTTTTTGTGGCGAGACAAGTTGATTTGGAAGATTAAAAATCAAGCATTACTTTTAGTTTCCATTCCTATTCAAGTAGCTGACAGCCGCTTCAACATAATGATGATCACCAGAGAACTTTGAAGAGCAAACAAGTTGTTATGGTAGTGTAGGACCCCTTAGAAGAATCTTCTGGTCCTTATTCAGGAATTTAAACCACTGAGATCGAGGCACCCAACACCACCGGTCCACCACCACCACCACCACCACATACCCCTATAATTCTGCCGCCTAATATCTGCAACTGGTGCCCGGAAAAAGTTTAACTTGTGGGTCCTCATGCCTTGACAGACTTTAGATTGGCATTTAACGGTGATAAGGTGGTGGATGACAAGGTGGTAAGCATTTGTTCATGAGGAAGTGTGAGTGTGACAAAGAGAAAGGTAGATATTGGAAGCTTATTGGAAGCTTTTGATCTTTGGATAACTGGGGCTGAACTGGATTTCTCTCTGAGAAACTTTAATGGTGTAGGAAGTCTTACCCTTATTAGCTTTTTCTTTTTAAATCAAAGGAGAAAGTAGAAGAGAAAGCTGCTTTGATTCCTAGTTAACTTTCTCAAGGTCAAATAGAAAGGCATCGGGCAAGGCTAAGTGGGTGATTATCGAAACTTAAAGATGGACAACTAAGCATAAGATCTTGTTCTTTTTATTAACAAAACAAAACCCTAATCCGGCTTTTAGCTTCATCAAAAGGAAAAAAGAAAAACCCTAATCCAGCCTTTTCCCAATACCCAAACCCTGCCCTAGGGAAAGTCCAAACACATCTATCTAAGTCTCTCTCTCTCTCTCTCTCTACGTGTGTGCGTGTGTGTGTTAACTCTTATCACCATCTGCATTCTGTGACCCATAAGAGAATGATTAGATGGGGAACTGATGGCTGCAACCAGAAGATGAGTTTAAAGTGAGATCCACCATGTAGTGAGCTAGCTAGGTTAATGGATATTCTGATGATCATTCATGAACAAGAGTGTCTGTTTCTGCTTGGACACTACCCTCTCTAATACAAAGAATATAAGGAGATTGTGAAAACCCTCTTGGGAATTAACAACAAACATGATTCTGTCCTTCTGTTTTCTATTTTTGCAATAGCTTTTCATAAAGCTAATATTAGAAATAACCCTTTCTTGTGTTTCTCCCCAAACCCCAATAATATATATATACCCCTCTCTCTCTCTCTCTCGCTCGCTCTGAGAGTACCAAACACAGTAACTAGCCTGCCTGCCTGCCGGACCAGTGCACACCCATGTCTTTTACCAAACCCAAGAATGCTTTTCATATCTGTCTCTAATATAATTAGAATATACGGATATAAACAGTCACAAACAGCCTTTCTGAAATATTAAAAATGTAAATAGAATAAGAGTAAGGAGAGGTTTTCTTTTTGGGAAGTAGAGCACGAAAGAGAAAGCTACATGGGTTTCATGATAATTCTCTCCACATGGGCACTGGAGAGAGCTATCAATTCTTCTCAGAGACTCAGCGATGATGGCACGCAATACTTTGGATTTTCTCCCTTCTTTCAACGCCAAAACCCAACAGCAATCATCATGTCCTCCTCCTTCACCTCCTCCTCTCACCTGCTTCTTCTCATCTCATCAATCTCTCCTCGTGACTCGCCATCATTACTTATTCCTCCTCTTTTATCATCCACTATCGATCAAAGGCATCATCATCCACACACAACTGATAACAACAGAGGCTGTAAGGAAGAGATCAAGATCTGAAGACGAAGAAGATGGGTTTGCTGCAGCTATTTATTAGCTTCTTCTGAATGAAGATAGGGTTCACCTACTTCTCTTCTTTTCTTTCTTGGGGAATCAAGCGTGTCGGTCCGATAATTTGCTAGATCAAAGCAAATTGCACAAGTAAAATTTGAAGCAGTATTAGTTTTGGGTTTCTTTAGTTTTTGCTTTTGTAAACTGTCAAGAATTTTGTTTTAGATGAAAAGCTTTCATGGACTAGGGTATCTGGATCTCTGTTAGGTCACTGAAGAACACAAGAAGACATGTATTTTTGTACGGTATCTTATGGTTTACTCATATGTAGGTGGGTGCATGTTTTATGATGATCATAAGCTCTCTTTCTGTGTTTAAGATTACTGTTTCAGCATGGTTAGTTTGGTTTTTGTTAGCTTTTTGCTTGGAAACTCTTTTTGTGTTGGTGCAAAGTTTCTGAATAGTATCTTGGAGAAAAGAAAAAAAGTCTGTACTTTGACATCCCATGAAGAGAAGCTGAGAAACTTCATTTCTCTTGCCATCATATATGTCTTAACAAGGTAAGGTAAGGTCTCTTGGATTAGGGTTTGAGGTTCTTATGTCTCAAGAAGAAGACAGGTTCTCTACAGATTATTTGAGACTTTCATGTAAGGTCTGATATCATAAGATCTATGTTTACGCTGTAAGTTTGATGCTTTCTTTGCTTGGTTCTTCATTTGCACATAGAGCACATGAGATGATGGACATGCATATACAGAAAGAATGATAATTCTGTGCACAGATTCAGAAGATTAACTTTGATCTTTACATGTATATATGCACATCACATGTCTGGTTATCACCTATATCCTATCTTTGTGCATGCGTATCTGAGTAAATATGAAAATCTCTCTCTTGACAGTGCACAGAAAGTGAAGGTTAAGTATATCTTATATCAGTCCAATTAGTTTTGCTCAGTATTCTCTTCTCAGAAAGAAAAACTGAGAAAGTAAAACTGAAATCTGCTCTAGATTCGAATTCACCAACTTCAACTCTAATTATATTTGTTTACTTCTGTTCCAAACTGAATTGCAACTATGATAATTTGTGATTAGATCACATATACCAATTCCTTCTTCTTTGAGATAGACCATTATTTAACTTTTTGTTTGTCTTTATAGAAATATTAAATGTTAGGTAAAAGAGAGTTAAAAGAATAGAACCTCAAAGCCTGTTCTTTTACACAAGGGCTTTCTACTGGAACACCATTCTATGGCAAACACACAGGGTCGCCTTATTATTACACATTCCACACTAGTTGCAGAGCCTAGGGCACTCATGTTCCCTTGAAATTTCATGTAATGATGCCTTTTGTAGATTAAAGCAGAGGGACCATCTACTATATAATATCCCATTGTAATGGATTGGGGTTTTGGGGTGTTCAAAGATGACATAATACAGTAAGTGCAGGTGTCCATAAACAGATGGATCTAGAATCATGAAGCTTTTGGGTCCACAGTTAAACCAATGCACTTAGGATACCTAGCTAGCTAGTTCATAATGTTTGCATCTCTAAGGATTTATAGGGATGGATCTAGAATCATGTTCTGTATTGAGTTTTTGAGCATTAATTCTTTTGATTAACAGTTAAAGAGAACTCAAAGCATCAACTGTAGTCTATTGATTTTATGTTTTCTGTTTCTATTGAAATGCCTTCCTTCTGGTTATTGTATATATCACAGATTTCATCACCTAAAACATCCATATTCACACTTGGAAGAACTCTTAATGTCTTTTATGGTCAATGTTGTTTGATCTTCCTAAGCTCTCTCATTCACCAATGTTCTTCTTCAATGGAGGGCTTGCTAGGTCTTCCTTTTTGTAAGTGGGCTTATTTTAATTGGCATTCATGGGCTGGCCCAGCTTAGGTTTGATCTGAATTAATTATGATGATCAAATATTATGGTTCTAGTCATTTCCTTGTGTTGGACTATTTGGGAAACATTTCCCAACTCATTCTATTCATAAATTTCTTGAGCCAACAAAGTTAATAATGTGAAAGATTGATTTTAGGTTTTAACATAACGGGAAGAGATTGAAATCCCAAATTGACACTTTTTATTCACTATATAATATAAGATATAGAAAATTAAAAAAGCTGTAGCATAAAATATTTAAAAACTGGAAATTGCCCATATGCAATTGAATATTGGGTATATGAAATATGTTTTCAAACTATACTGAAAAACATATACAAGTATGGAAAAAAAACATTAATGGGTACATAAATATCATAAAGTTGTCATAAAACATGTCATTTTAATTTGAGGAACAAATATATATAATCATATTTCTTTAGAAAGCTAACGAATTATCACGAAAACATTTTCATGCATAATGGGTGAAGTAAAGTAATCTCACCTAAATAGGAAATCAATGACATATAAATTATTGTTATCATACCGGTCAATTTAATACCAACTTTAAATAATTTTTGTTTGTATTTTATTAAGTCTTTAATATCATATTTCTTAAATGTTATATGATTATTTAATTTTAATTCATATGTTAACTAGTAAACTTCTACCATGTATCGCCTTAATTTCTGCTAAAAAAATCGCCTCTCATTATTATCAAGGAAAAGAATAGGCACGCCACAAAGTTGTCTAACTTGTATTATTCTCTTTCATCTCTGTTTATACAAGTTAGATGTTATTAGTTAATAGATGAGTGTTGGTGTAAGAAATGTAATCTTAGCTCCTTGGTTCGCTCCAGATTCAGTTCTAGTTTTTGAGATCTAAGCAAGGTGAAAGTGGACCGCCTTTGAGGACGGGAAGCCACCTCCGACGATCTAGTTAGCTCAGACCAGCAAATGATAAACTCCATTGAGGAGAGAAGACCCCAAGAGATAATGAAGATCAAGCTCTTGAAGGGTTAGATAGCTCAAGAGTGAAGGCTGGAATGTGCCGAGCTTACCCTGTTTAAGCATGGTCAGGAATTATATATCGGGCCCTTACCCTTTACGGTGACTTCCCGGCAGCTGTGCGAGACTAGGGTATTTTCAGCCGCTACTGCCTTACGGTGTGTAAGAATTAACAAATATCTGGTCGTCCCAAGGCTCAAGGAGATCTTAGATCATACCAAGCGCAGAGTTTATTTAGATATCTGGTTCAAGCACGTGGGTCCCATGTCACATAGATCTCCTGTAGAGGATGAGTTGGCTTGGTACCCCTTAGCTGTCTAGAACCGGTCCCGATATTATCCTATATCCGTGGCTATAACAATTAGAATGTTAAGATATAAAGAAAATAGTACATAATACTCGATAAAAATTCATAAGAACTTAATAAAATAGATAGATTGAGACTATTTGGAGCAAAATGGTTATATAAATGGTTAAGACGAAAAATATAGATATGGTACATCGGCATGACATTTCTTAGAAAGATATTAGTTTTGCTATTTTTAAAATCGAGAAAATATTTGTACCTACAGTGACTCTTTTGTTGCATATAATTTTTCGTGTTTAAATCGTACTGACGCTTAGAACTTGTTACAAACATAATTCATGCAGTTAGGCCACTAGGGTTGCGAATAGAACATTGGCATTGTCACTTACTCTTACATCTTTGCAATGTATTTATCGTGGATCTCCAAATGGAAAAGGAGACTAAAACTTGGTTTCTATCTGTATTTACAATAACCTGTTACTTTATATGGAATGAGCGAAATCTTGTACTTTTTAAGAAAGCTCATCCCAAACCTGTTAATGTCTAAGGGCAAGTTTCAAAGTGGACACTGGATTCAAAACTCCTACCCTCAATAAATGAACCCTTGGGCCCTTATGAGGAATTGATTGAAAACCATATAAGATACAAACTTAACCTTTGCATATCTTATACTAATTATTTAATGTTGCTTTGTGCCGGGATATATAACAAACAACAAGGCAATGCTGAATGGAGCAAGGACATATATAAAGATGGACATATCCAATATCTTAGTTATCGAAGATTAGCGACAACAGATGAAGCTAAGGTGAATCTGGTGGTAATTCAAAAAGGACTGGACAATGCAAGACAACTGGGATTAGAAATCAAGGAAATTTGGTGTAATAAGTCAAATATTTTGACCTTTTTGCCTAAACTAGAGAAACCTTGGCCTATTAGACTTCCTAATATTTTGGTTGTGCTTGCGGAGACAACAAAACATGTTAACTACTCTATGTTTCAGTCCACCATGCTCCAGGAGAATTATGATAGCCTAGCTCATGTAGCATCTAACAATAGTCCCGTATGTATGGAACTACAAACTCCATATGTCAATGCTTTTAAACAATGCTTTTCTTTTTATCATTAAAAAAAATAGAATTACCTCCCAATTGCCTGTCCAACTCGGTTTGTCAAGCATTATCTTACTGATCATTGTGTCATTACGACATAACACTAATCATTATCTAGAGCTTCATTGTCTTGTTCACCTCACTTATTCCCTTAATCCAGTAGAACTTTTTTGCAACTTTAGCAGACATTGTCATCCTCTGTGACCTAACTTGACTGGAAGTTAGGGGATGTCAAGAGAAAGTTACCTTCAAATGTACACTACTCTTATCTCAATGGGGAACAATACTAGCTGCACTTGGGATAAAGGAAGCACAAGTTTTATGGGGTTCTCTTCCAAAACTGGAAACTGAAAAATAAGAGAATGGTGATTCCTTAGGCATTGGCAGCATGGTGAATCAAGGAAAAGTGCCTAGCAGTTATTAGCACTACACAAATAAGTCCCAGACCTTGTGAAGGCTCCTTATCTAGGCCAAAACATGCTTGGTAGTTAATTGTGATTCTGCACAATAGTCTTAAAGATGAACACCACAATATAAATCCAACTCCTAATTAGAGGCCTCAGACTTGCTACCCAGCCCTTAAAAGCCTAAGTGAAGCCCTAGGATTTTGCCTAGCTCCACACCAATAAATGGGTTGCATTCCATAGTTTTTGAAATCAGTTTTTTTCATTTTTTAACTGGGCAGAAGCAGTTTGGTAACCATAAGGTCAGTTTAGTTCTTTTGCTTATTTTCTTAACACTGAATTTTAGTTCAACAAGGAGCCCACCATTTGGGTTCACTAGTCCTTCTAAAGGTCAACTATGAGACCTATTTAGTTGCAACGAAGTCTATTTTGGAGTCCTTCTAAACACAAATTCTGATGTCTTAATGATCCAATTATGATTTGCACCATCTACAAGTTGGTGCATTTGATTTGAATTGATTACTGCTTTTGTTGGACATAGCTTAGCTATTTCACTTTGTGCTTGTAAATTTCTGAGTGGGAATTTGGTCGACCCTTGTATGTGCGACACTCTTTCTGTGGCTTTTGGGTTTGTCCACACCTTAGCTTGGAAGACATTATTCACATGTATGACAGATTGGTCAAATTCTATTCCTGTTTGTTGGATGTATACGTTCACACTTGTGTTAACATATAATGATTATCTTTGTATTTCATTCTAGGTTTTAATGAATGATGCTCATTTTATCGAAGACAAACAAACTACTTTTAATTTACTTTAAAGCTGTTCAATATTCGTATGCCATTTAGTTTCTTTTAATTTTCTAAAGTTCTAGTTATGATATCTGTTGTTGTAGAATTTTCACTTTCCGGTTCAACCACTTAGTCGCTAGACCAATTGCCTACAGACAAGCAAACAAGTGAGAGTGGGCCGCCTCAAGGGGCGGGAAGCCACCTTTGAAAAGTAAGTCAGATTCCAGACGACATAAACCCTTCCAGAGAAGGGGAAATTTAATGAACTTGAAAATAGTTCTTCTTTTATAGGAGTTGAAGTTAATGCCCTTCTTGTGTTCTTCCTTTACTAGTATATAGAAGAAGCTGGATGTAGAAGATCCAACCCCCTCCTCTCTTTTCGTAATCTTCTTCAAGAAGCCTGGTACTTGATGGCTTTGTTTACGAGGGTGGGAAGGGCTTTACCAGGTGTCGCCGTTGGATGTGACCTATTTCCTTATGGTAAATGACAAAAAGTTATTTTCGAGGATCTTATGTACTATTTATATCCTCTAATAAGTATTGCTCATTTAATATATTAGTACAGTGCATTAAATGCCACATTTAATGCCTAGGCACACGTGTTCTTCTTGGATATAGATTAAGACTTGTCATGTCACATCAGCGAAGTAGATGCCCACAAGGGCTCTGGAGATTTAGGTAGAGTTTATCCCCACCAATTGATGAGTATACTCTGGTGCGTCCCTCCTTGGTTCAATCAATCCTATTGAACCGTATGCCTTGACTTGCTTTTGGTCCAATTGGTTTAGAGTTCCGGTTTGGGTACATAGGGAATTTCTTGACGTAACAATATCAATTCACAAATCATGCCAAACCCATTGGGATCAGAGTAGGCTTTTAATGATAGAAATCGGATTGAGTATGATTCTAGTCGGTTCTAATGAATGTTGTCTTTAGTTAATGTTGAAAAAAGACACAATAGTCAAGGGATCATAATTCTATCTAGGGGTGTAAACGGATCGGATTTGGATCGGATAGTGGTAATACCATATCCGCATCCTATTTTATTCGGACGGATTCGAAGGTTTTCAAATGGATTCAGTCAGATTCTGATGATAATCGGATAATTATTTTCATAGGTAGATTTTTTTAAATGGCCATGTATACAAATTGAATATAGGTTTTCGACTACCTGTTAACATCTTTACCATTTTATTTGTGAGGCTAGGCTTGGAATTTAAGAATTTAACAACTTATGGGTTATTTTATTCGAAAGTCTATAAAAATAGTCATATACATCAAGTAAAAAAATTATAAAATCAAGAAAAATAAATAAAGAAGTAACTTAATCTGATAATTTTATCGAAAGTCTATAAAAATAGTCATATACATCAAGTAAAAAAATTATAAAATCAAGAAAAATAAATAAAGAAGTAACTTAATCGGATAATTTTATCGAAAGTCTATAAAAATAGTCATATACATCAAGTAAAAAAATTATAAAATCAAGAAAAATAAATAAAGAAGTAACTTAATCGGATAATTTTATCGAAAGTCTATAAAAATAGTCATATACATCAAGTAAAAAAATTATAAAATCAAGAAAAATAAATAAAGAAGTAACTTAATCGGATAATTTTATCGAAAGTCTATAAAAATAGTCATATACATCAAGTAAAAAAATTATAAAATCAAGAAAAATAAATAAATAAGTAACTTAATCGGATGGATCATAATTGGTTAGAAAGGGTATTACCATATCCGCATCCTATTAGGAATTAAATGGATTCAAATACCGCTAAATGGATGTAGATACGAATTCGGGAGCAAATTTCGATTATTCATTTACAAGTAACTTAATTCGAAAGTCTATAAAAATAGTCATATACATCAAGTAAAAAAATTATAAAATCAAGAAAAATAAATAAATAAGTAACTTAATCGGATGGATCACCATATCCGCATCCTATTAGGAATTAAATGGATTTAAATACCGCTAAATGGATGTAGATACGAATTCGGGAGCAAATTTCGATTATTCATTTACACCCCTAAATTTCTATTTGGTCAGAGTTGTGTGGCTTGTTCTTCTTGTGCTGTCCATCCAAATTAAATAAGAGACATTGATCTCATTAAATTTTTTTGTTGGAACTGAGGTTCATCCGGGCCAGTGGTCAGAGTTGTGTGGCTTGTTCTTCTTGTGCTGCCCATCCAAATTAAATAAGAGACATTGATCTCATTAAATTTTATTTGTTGGTACTGAGGTTCATCCGGGCCAGCTTGCATGTACCACGACTTACTTCCTCAGTGGGGAGCTTTATATTAGTGCCGCCAGCTTGCATGTACCACGACTTACTTCCTCAGTGGGGAGCTTTATATTAGTGCCGCCGAGTGGGTGCGAACCCAAGACCTCCCCTAGGGAAGTCGGGTCTTTAACCGTTTTAACATACCACCTTTGGCGATCTCAGTAAATTTAATAAACCCACTTAAGTGGAATGAACCCTACATGAACCAAAGCCTACCAAACTTGAATTGTCATAGATCATCGTTGCATTTAGATTACAAAGAAGTTAATGATTGATTGTGCAGAGTTTGTGGGTCTCTCTATACATGATTGGCTCAAATTTATCCATTCCAAGTTCGCATATACAAATGAATTGCAACTAGTGGATTTAATTTGGAGTACTCTTTGTTAGGTTATTTGGAAAGCCCGCAATGCTTTTCCTTTTTGATTGGAAGCAATTATCTTCGGAGGAATTGATAAAAGCCTTTGGTACATTGTATAATGATATAACAATCTATTTTCTACTCACCTCTTTGCTGATGAGCAACATATTCCTCAAGTTCCTTCACTTGTCCCTAACTCACAAGGTGCATGGAATAATCAAAATAAAATGGGGGAAGGGAGACGATCGAGGATGTATTTTGTGGGATTTTCATGGTGTTTTCCTAGCTGCTAAAGCTTCATAAAATAGAGTTTGTTTAGCTGTGTCAATGGAGATGGACACGAGTTGGGAGGTCGTGAGGTTGATGCTTTTCTTTAGGTATGACCAAGTTGATGGTTAACTCGGATTGCAAAAATGCGGTCGCTGCTTTGAATGGCCTCGTGAGTTCAATAGATTGATTGCATTTTGTATTTTTGTTGAAATCCTTAAACTTAGAGATATCTTTGACTCTCTTGTATTTAATTTTATTAACAAATCTCAAAATGTATTTGCAAACTTTGCTGTTAGAGGGGCTAGACTCTAAACCTTTCTAGAAAGTGGTGGAACTGCCCTCCCTTATTTATGTTGGATTCTTTTTTTTTTTTTCTTTTTTCTCCTTCTAAGGGGGTTACCTTGAGTGCTTCCAATAAAATCTCAATTGGACCAAAAAAAGATGGAGGATTAGTAGAATAGTTGAGAACCTGATTTCTTAGAGAGGTATTGGATTCAACCCTTGCCTGATGGCAAGGTTTAAAGTATCGGTATCGAGTATCGTATCGGTCAAGTGATTTTAAGAGACGTATTGTCCTGTATTGTGTATTGTATCGCTCTGGCTAATGCATTTTAGTGTAATTCAATGGAGAGACGTATCGAGATGTATTGTATCAGTTGGGTCAAATATAGATACGTATCGGCTAGTATCGTATAGTATCGTGGGATACTTTAAACCTTGCTCGATGGCATATGTAATATCGTCGTGACCCCATCCCCAATTTCAATATAAAAGCGTCTTTATTAAAAAAAAAAAAAAAAAAAAAAAAAAAAAAAGAAAAGAAAAGATATTCATTTCTATATATTTCCCTCATGTTTGTTGATGATACTCCACCTTTATTTTTTTTAGAAAACATCCTTTGCTGTGCATAACTTTCTGCTCTGTACAACAATGCACTTAGATACCAAACAATAGGCTGAAAAAGCAAAAAATTACAAGTCTATTTTGAACTTTTTAAATTTGAAATCATGCTAAAATTTCAACCTATATTGTTTGGCATCTAAGTGGATTGCTATGCAAAGCAGAGAACTATGCACAACGGATGATTTTTTAACCTTTTGGGTAAATGACGAAGATATCCTTACAAACTTTATATATAAGACATTGATGTTGCGGGTAGTTTGGTCTTTTACCGAAGAGAGTTACACAGCGGAGCAAGGTGTTCCCTTCGCCAAAAGGTCCCTGCTGGAAAAGCTGGGCATCTTTGTGCGATCTCTTTTTCTTCATCGTTTCGACGATTTTTTATTGAAGAAAGCCTGAAAATAGTTGTGTGATAGCTCAATTTGTAAATGAAATAGGAATAGCTAGGCCATTTCCTCTGTGATTGTTTTCGTCTCTTCTATGATGCGGCTTCGGTTAGGGTTTCAGTCTTCTTCGATTTGAACTTTGAAGATGATGAGGCGTTGGTTAGGGTTTCAGACTTGTTCGATTTGGAGATGATGGATCTCATTCCTGATTTCACTCTTTGTTCGTTAAGCTAGTTTACTTACGTAGGTTTCAGCTCCTGAAACTCCGCCAATTTTATTTAGCTCAGGGAGAAATGTCGAGACCACAGGTTACGATAACCCTCGGGCGTAGTGGTCAGGTACTTCATTTCCATTACCCTTCTTGCTGAAACTAAGTTTTTATTTATTTATTTCTGTTCAAGGCTCGATTAGGTTCCGTTCATTACTCTATATGTTGAATTTTTATCAGTTGTTTCAGCTCATGTTTGATTATCGGAACTTTTCTTTTCCTCTCCTCTAACAAAAGGTGTCATTGATGTTTGTAAGGTTGTAAAGAGACCGGGACAAGGATTGGATGGTGTTCGTTCTGATCAAGTTCGAACGTCGGGGGGTAAGCGATCGATAAGGGAGAGACTGGGGAGTAATGTGGAGAAACCATCGCTGTATGGGAGCCAATCCAACAGTAAACGGTGGGTTTGACTTTCTGGTTTGCCTTTTCTTCCGTTTGTGGTCTCCGTTGTTAGTTGAACTGGCGTTCATAAGTATTTACTTTTGTTTTTAGCTCAATCAACTTTTATCAAAATTAATGAGCTAATTGTGACTTGTAGACAAAGGAGAGATGGCAAAATGTGGAGCCCAAGTGATGATGATTCGGATGGTAAAAAGACAACTGAATCTTAGTTTTTGTTAGTGTCGCAGGCTCGCAATATCATTATATTGTGTCCCAACTCTTGTTTTTCATGCTGACTTTCTCTTTTTGTCAATGATTGAAGGCGGTCCGATCGGCAGAGATGATTTGCGTTTTAAGTTGATGAGGAAAAACATGTCTAAGGGTAGCAGGAGTGAGAGTGGATATCCTAACATGGACCTCCGTCAAAAGTTGCCTAGAGCAGAACGCTCAGCAATGGCTGCTAATCATTCATATCAGCGTATGCCTGACCCAAAGGCCAATGGCCTTGTGAGGCGCATTCCCCCAACAAGGAGTGCAGATGATTTACTCCATATGGACCCATTGAGAAAATCCTACTCGTCATGGACTTCGGAAGGATTAAGACGTAGGTCCCCTGAAAGAATAATTGGGACTTCTAGGGGTCTCTCACCTCCACGGAGCATGGGTGACATCCGGCAGGGCCCGCCAATGAGACCTGTCAATGCATCTAGACCATCTTATATGGGCAAAGATATCGATAGTTCCAGATCTACCGTTCATATGCCCTATATGACAAAACCTGGTGTAGCTCTTGATCCTGCAAAATCTGTTGCACGGCTCCCTCCTCCAAGTGGTATCATGCAGAAGGCTTCATATACGGTAGAACTTTATTCTGTTTCCCTCAGATTTACGTGTATCAACAGTATAATTGTTAATTTAGATGAGATGCATCCTACGTGGCTGCATTATCTTTCTTAGAAGAGTATCTTTTGATATTGTTACCAGTTTCATGGTAATACACTTTTTTATCTGTTAGAAATTTGAATGTATTATATAACTCTTACTGAATTTTTTTCGTGCAAAGGTCACTTTATATACATGGTCCCCCTCCCAAAATCTCGTCAAGAAGGCTTAATACCATTTCAAACCATTTAAGTTCCTTGAAATAGTAGTTTTGTTTCAACCATTCAATCAGCGTTGTTGTAAAAGAGGGATAAGTGTACAGTTCTATTCCATTTGTAAATGGAACAATGTGCCAAATTTGTGAATCATTTGTGGGCTCATATCTATTTGCACTTATAATGGATGAATTAACCAAAGACATTCAAGATGAGGTTCCTTGGTGTATGCTTTTTGTTGATGATATTTTCTTGATAGATGACTCAAGTAGGGATTTATACCAAGTTAGAATCATGGAGATCAACTTTAGAATCAAGAGGCTTTAAATTAAGACAAACAAAATATTTAGTTTGTATCTTTAATCATGATCGAATGAGACGATAAGGTGGTGAAACTTGACGATTAGGAGATTCCTCGAGTGATTGTTTTAGGTACATTAGTTCAATCATAAATAGAAGAGGTGATATAAAGGATAATGTTTTCCAAGGAATCATAATAGGGTTGATGAAGTGGAGAGGTGCCTTTAGGTTTTGTGTGATCAACGTGTTCCATTACTTAGAAGAAAATTCTATAGGATCGTCGTTTGATCAACTATGACGTACGATGTAGAGTGTTGGGCTGTTAAAAAGAATCATATAGATAAACTCAGTGTAGTGGAAATAAGGATGATAAGACGAATGAGTGGCTAAACTTGGAAGGATAGGACAAAGAATGATCATATTAGAGTTGGTCTGGGAGTTGCTCCCATAAGTGATAAGCTACGAGATGTCGTTTGAAGTGGCACAATCAAGTTCAACAGAGGCCTATAAATGTCGTTGTATGGAGAAGTGATATAATCCAAAATGAATGAACTAGAAGAGCTAGGGGTAGACCTAAGATAACCTTAGGAGAAGTGGTGAGAAATGATATGCATGGCTTAGGCCTTGTATCTAGCATGGCCTCAAGTAGAACTGATTGGAGGGCAAGAATCCATGTAGCCGACCCCATTTAGTTGGGACAAGGCTTGTTGTTGTTGTTGTTGTTGTTATTGTTAGTTAGATGTGTACTTCGAGTCTTGGTGCCTACCTTAAGCAGTCTTCTTTGTATGACAATCTTCGTTATGTGGTCTCAGTTGAGTTAGGACCTGTGCCAAGATCTCTAAATTACAACAGACTTATGGTGGGGGGGGGGACTAGGGTTCCTTAGGATCTTTAGGTAGGGTGTGTGAAGATTCAAATGGGGACTAAGATAACTTGGATAGGATTGCAGTGGATTGGGATGGGGTTTCAAGTATGGATTCTTTTATAAAAGTAAGGTTATTTGATTAGAGATTCGAGATGGGGCAAATAGCATGAAATCCTTGAAATGTGGAAAGAGACTGATGGGACAGTGTTGTAACTGGGACTGAACTCAGGTGGGTAGGCGTAGGTGTAGGTGTAGTCCTTGTAGTTTGGTAGGTTATGGATGTGTAGACTGATGGGAATCAAGTTCTTGATGTTAGGGTTTGGCGAAAAAAAACTCTAATTTTAAGGTTTAAGATGGGGGGAGTGAGCTGCAGCTAGGATCAGAGGTCAAGGGTGATTGTGGGATGATGTGTATGGAAGCTGGTCAAGAACTTATAGAACATGGGTCCTTGGAAAACTAGGATTTGGGCACTTGGTGGGGCTGTTAGGGTTCAAAAAAGGGGGAAAAGGAGAAAGAAGGGGGAGGGAAAGAGCTTGATCTGCAACCAGTCTCTGTTTATCCTGTTTTTCAATGGGAAAGCTAGGATGATAATAGCGAAGACTGAATCCTCAGTCAAAGCAGGTCCTGGATATTAAGCACCAAGGATCGCTTGAGAAGTTGGACATAACTCACCGAGAAGTTGGCACTTGGACATGACTCACCACTCACAGGCTGGATTGATACACCAGTCCTATCCTCATGATGGAGGAGGCAACAGCAGTAGCAGGCCTTTGACAAGGGAAATTATGATAATCTCTAGTCTCTCTTTCTCCCATGATGGGTATAAATGTGTCATCATGCTAACTCTCTCTCTCTCTCTCTCTCCCCCCTTCCTAAGTCAAGTCCTATTAGTGTTAGGATTTTTTGGGAGGCTGACTGGGAAGTAACAAGTCTATACAGCTTAGACTGATCCTGAACAGATCTCTGGTTGTTTTTAAACACGAGGAATGGAGTCTTCTTGGCATAAAACTCTTTCGTCAAAAAACTGAAGGGCATGACAAAATCCATATGCTCAACTTCTATTGCCGCAGTTGTGTCCATTTGTTGTCTTCCGTAGTCTCTCTCTGCAAAACCATCCTCAGCCTTTTGGTGTCTTCTAAATCAAGGGCATGCTGAGTGTCAGATGGGACAAGTACTTTAGGCAGCACCATTGGGTTGCTTCAAAGTTAGTGGCAGCAACTCTTCCATGGGCTCTTGTCTTGAAGTGGAGGAGCCACTTCTTCCCTTGTGTTTGGGTTGAAAACCAGGCTTGATTCTATGTTGGTATTATCAACTTGACTTTGGGAAAGAACATGGTTTTCGAAGCGTCCATGGTAAGGCAGTTGAAGAACAGCTTTATTTGCCAACAAAGACATGCAGTTTTTCAGCCGTTATTTTGCCTAATTGCTACCGCTTTGTCTCATTGTGCGCCTTAGTGCCGCCTAGATACCAAAGCAGTTGTTTTTTTTACATTTTGTACATAATAATATACGATGTGGATCCATTCCAAGGCCCCTCATTCAAAACCTCAAGGCGGTGGGACGATTCCTTCCTAGCTTAGGCCCTATACTCAAATCAATCCTGAAAGATGGAAGGAGGGGGACAGAGCTTGAGGAAGAGGTAGGCAGAAATCAAAAAGGATATTTTCTTATTTTTTTAAACCAAATTTTATTGTACAAAGCTGTATCACGAATTTAGTAGTTAGTTATTTCGAAATCAGCAATCAATGAATCATTAAGTAAATAACACACTTATTTGGCATCACACTATTATAGAGGCATGTAAAATATAAAATTACTACTTTCATTTTCATACTCATGATTTGATATAGTTCATAGTCATAGTTTATGTTGCTTGATGAGATGAACTTATGCTTGATGCTTGAAATTTTATTTTTTGAATGTGATTCTTGAATATTTGTTTAGCTTATAATAGAAATTTATTAGTTAAAGTAGTTGTATTGAGAAAATTTGACCTAACCGCTTTGGTCGCGTTATTGCCGCCTTTGAGCGCCG